>NC_044187.1:13435844-13735844 GCF_900880675.1 Sparus aurata
TTATTGCATTATCTCATATCTTATTATATTACCGCAGTGGTTGCTATTTGTGACACTAGACAGGGCCTTGTGTCATTGCCCCTTTGATTTGATACAGTGGCTTCCAGTAAAGTCATGTTGTTCTTCCCTGAACCGGGTGTTAAAGCTCATTTATAATGCAGTGGCTCCATAGAAAAGCCATTATGTTAAGGACATGATCCCAGGAGGGATGGCTTCCCTAAGCTGGGAAACCTTACCCTGCTCCATGAAGTGCACATGGATTAATAAACATTCCGATTGGTGTAAAGTACTCGTGCGGGTCACACTTCACTTGGAGACAATGATACAATTCTTGCGGTAATTGTTTTCATTTTTCTGCATGCACGCAGAGTCCTGTTGATGCAGTGACAGGTGGAATGTCTCCAATCAGAGACCTGGACCGGCTTCTTCAGGACATGGACATTAACCGCCTCAGGGCTGTCGTCTTCAGAGATATCGTGAGTTATACAGAAAACACATCCACTAACGTGCTGGCAAAACACAACGTGCACGAAACCCCTGAAATTACTCAAATGATCAGACACACTCAGGTCGTTTAGTGTATATTGTTTGTTTCAGGAGGACAGTAAGCAGGCTCAGTTTCTGGCACTTGCTGTTGTCTACTTCATCTCAGTCCTCATGGTGTCCAAGTACCGCGACATCCTGGAGCCCCACAATGACAGGAAACACCCTCAGCGGTCGCAGTCTGCCAGGAGCACAGGTATACAGAAGCTCCGAAAAAAACTAACATCTGAAATATTTATCTGCAAAGAAAAATCGCACTGTAATCTGTCATGTAGTTGTTCCCAATCTTTTTATGCTTTGACGTTTTTATAGTTCATTGTATCTGTACAGTATTGCACTACACAGTATTAAACCACAGAATGAGAAGAAAAGTTTATTTTATCTTGTTTTTCTTCCCCTGTTGTCGGTGCCCCAACCTCATGGTTGGGAACTCTTGTAATTAATCTCGCTGTTGTGACTTTATCGCTCACATCTCTTCCTAATTATTGTGTCTCTTTAGATAGCGGTGCCATTTCTGGTGGACTAGAAGTAGAGAACGGCGTGTCTCTCCGGCGGTATGATTCCGGCATAGGTGACGACCACACCTCAACTGCAGCGAGCGAGGCAGACCTGTCATCCTCTGGCGTTACTCACGGCCCAGACGCAGTCTCAGAGGCCTTGTCTACGCTGTCATCTGAGGTCAGACCTTCTCAGCCCGCTGATTCGAAGGGCAAGAATGTGAAGGATATCCTGCGCAGCCTAGTGAGCAATCCTGATGACGTCATGGTGGATCCAAGTCTGCTGCCGCCATCATTTGTAGGAAGTATGGGCGATGCAGCCAGAGAGCAGTACAGCTCGTTTGATAGGTGAGAACTCGGGTTATGACTTGACATACACACTCATACTAATTATAGAAAGTCTGCACATCTGTGATTGCGGGGAAAACAATCTGGACTAAAATCCTGTCTGTGTTGACATGGGTGCAGACATGACAGCTTCATCACTTTCTGGAAAGCCCATATGGTGTACAGTATATACGCTTGTGATTCTCAAGCTTCATAGTTGACAGTTTCATGCCATTTACCCAAACGTGACTACAGGGGACTTTTCAAAGTCAGACCTTGAAGACATCTCCCAGTGGTATCCTCAGAGGAGGCTTTGGCGGATCTTGAAAAACATTCTCTAACAGAAACCCTTTTGAACCGGGGAGAATCTTAGTCTTCGACTCTCTCCCCCTTACTCCCATTGTTCTTTCTTTTAGTTCTCTATTGTGCATCTTCATCCCGAGCAAATCGCCTCACAAAAGAACCTGTCTTATGGAAAACAGGAGTCATGTCTGGGATGAAGAGAAGAAGCTGGCAGGAAGCTGTTTCTTTTCACCATGTCACTTTTCTTTTTCATCTCTTCTGCTGCTCGTCTCTCCCTGTCTTACGTTCCAAGCAGTATTCCCCCTTTTTTTCTGGCGTAAATGCTGTATAATTTGCCGTTACCCCTGGAGGTGCAGTGGTGAACAGTCAGGAGTAAGGCTTCAAAAGCAGCGCCGGGTACTGTAGCCGCAGACGGACCCAGGTGAGAGAGGATGGTCACTGGTCTGGTTTGCATTTGGAGCGTTGATTCTGAGACAGGCGTTCACAAACGGCAGATGGGGGCAGATGGGGGTGGGCGGGGGGGGAAGGTGGTAGAGAGATGGGAGAAGTGGGAGAAAGAAGTCTCCAAGGGGGCGATGTCAAGTCAAGGTTCTCATGGTCTGAAGAAAACATTTCTCCGTTTCTCCGTCTCACAAACGCACTCAGTCAGTCTGCCTACCCCCAACTGTGGGAATTCCACGGCATCTCTGTGATCGCATGTCTTTATCTGAGGAATGCTTTGTCAGGTCTCAGGGCACTCCTCATATCAGGGGGATTAGACTGGCTCCTGTCCGCTGAGCACACTCAGTAGGAAGAGAGGACGTAAGGAGAGCTGGAGAACATAGACTAACAGCTCTCTCGCTGTGTATAGGAGCCTCTGGGAGGTGTACAGCCCGGCACAGTTGGCCAACTTTACCAAAGCTCCTTTTTAAGAGGAAATAAAAGCCACTCTGAGGGTGTTCACACGTTAACACGTTGTTGGGCTGTAACTAATAATGATTTTAGTTAAAGCATAAGGTTGGCAAGAATTTGTATTTGTGCTGTTTTTATCAAATCCCATGAAAAAGAGAACAAAATCAGCTGTGCATTAGTCAATTATTTCCCAATCATTTTAGAGTTCACTACCCTGCCTGTGGCTCTGAGCCCCAAGCTCAAATGAATCCCCCCTTACCTTTCTTTCTTTCTTTTTTTTTTAATCACAGCTAGCCACTGTAGTTTTAAGCCAATGTCACTCAATTCAGGGCAAATGGTGAATTAGTTGGTTTACAGATTTATGACATATTTGATGCTATATTTGCAGCTGCAGGGAAATGGATGTGGGATTAACTCAAAACAATGTGGCTAATAAGTGCAGTTATTTGAAAGATACTTGTCAGTTGGTTTATTTATTGATGATTTTAATGTTTTCATGTGATTTGTTGACAGCGAAATAAAGAATATCACTTGCCTTCAGGGCAGTCCACACAAAAACAACAACTATAAATATATTGGTTTAATAACCGTTCTAAATCAAGTGGATTGTGGAATCCATGCTATAACATGCCTATCTATAACAACAAAGACGGAAGCAAATATCACTTTCAGACTGATTTAATTAATGCTTGAAACACTGACAGCCAGTTGGAATACATCTGAATTTAAGGTTTGAACTAATTAAACACTGATATACCATTTTTTTATGCTGAAAATAACCCACTAAAAAAACACATTGTACCTTCGACATCCTGCCAAACAGTCAGAATATATCAGGTCTACTCTGTGCTGAGACCCATCCTCCTCTCAAACGTAACGTATGTATACTCGATGGAGGTTATCAATTTTGACTCATAAGATAGAATGAATAAAATTTGCACTTGCGCTTGTAACAGATGTTTTTGAAAGCTCTTAACTCCTCTCATCTTTGAGGAATTTTCTGCATGCAGCTGAAGCTTGACATCACTGTTTACAGAATGCTATCTTATCATCAATGTCATTGCTTAAATATTTCTTTGATTACAATTTTCATATAGTAATCGTTCTTGGGTTGGACGGCCCTTTACCCTGTAAGCATTTAGTTTTTTCCAATTAATTTTTTTAGTCAAATTTAGTTAGAAATGTACATCACAATTTCCCAGAGCCCATGGTGACATCTTCAACCTGCCTCTTTTGTCAAACCGACAGCCCAAAACCTAAAGATGAGAGCATTACAATGATATAAAACAGGGAAATGTTCTTTCTTTGACCCAGATTCCCACTGTTCCTCTGACCTCACTGTCAGGGGGCCAATATTATTTTAATGTCTTTTGGTCAAAACTAGCCTTCTGTCCATATCAGTCACTCGCTTTGCTCCTATATTTATTCCCTTATCTTCTCAGCTTACCTCTCTTTATCAGCCAGCTGTCTCTGGTCCTTACCCTTACTAATTCTACCAACCGCGCATGTAGACATGCTCTGTGTTTATTATCTTGTTGTAATGACTCTATCACTGCTCAGCATCTCCCGCTAACCAGTAAGCCTCCCAGTGACACCAGTACAAGCCAGAGCTGACATTCTACACTGACATCTCCTGCCAAAACATGGCCACTTTCCACTTACCCAGGGGGGCTGGATTTACGAGGGCAATGTATGAAAGAAGCTGGGATCGCCCAGATAAAAACTGCAGGCTGGTCAGGGGGTGAAGTATCCCTGCTGATTTATTTACTAGTGGAGACCTGCTGGATTTTTCCCATCCATTTCTCAGCCATGCCCCTGTTATGACAGCCAGTCTGCAAATATTTGCTGACACTAACCAGAACTAAACAGTGTCATTGTACAAGCCAGTGATTTAGTCTGCATGTTTCAGCAGAATGTGTGTGTTAGACGTTGGGATATACATGGTGCAGTTGTTTGCATTCCTGCAGGCAGACTCCACATGCATGTGAGAGTTGATGTACAGATGAGTTTTGTTGATGCTGAAGTGTTGTTAATGTACTTCTTAGGAAGGGGGGGGGTAAGCATGTCAGACGCAAACACAACTGAAAGTGAATATAATTTTCTTCTTTCAATTTTTGCATGAGTGACGTTCTGTGAGTGCGAGCTGGGATTCATACAAGGTCACCTACTAGGAAGAACCGGAAACAAACACTGAATATAAGCATTTTTGGCAGCAGTCGTCCTTTAAAAATAATCAGTGACTGCCCAATATCCACTGGAACAAAAATATTTAAAGAATGATAATAAATACTACCATAATAATACATTTTAAGATGATAATTACTTTCCAACTGGAAACCCAATCATTAGTCACCCATTAATGGCTAACAACTTTTTTGGATTTTTGATTTTGCATTTTTATCATACCTTTTATTGGCAGAAAAAGTAGATTTTCTTGCAGTGATGTCACAAAAATAAGTTAAACATTCATTTGACATGCTTACTGTCAGATGTACAACAGACCAAAGCACAGTATTAACACATATTAAAGCTGAAGTTGTAGGATTGGATATAACTATAAGTAAGTATAGTTATAAGTAGTTTTAAAGAGACGGTCATTACTGTTTCATACAATTTCAATCATTACTCACATGGAGCTACTCATGTTTGAAACACAGTTTCCAATTATGCAGTGTGACTTAATGACAATAAGAAAGTATGCTGGTGTAGTGCACGTTCTTAATGCAGTCCGCAAAGCAGTTAGTTTTACTGCGTTCTACACATCCCTCAAAAAACCATGCCAATATTGGCCCCATAGATGTAGAGGCTAGTATTATGTTGGTATTAGTACTATGTACTGCATTTCCAAAGCATAACCTTTTAAAAATATATCCATTTACAAGCCTTATTAGACATAAACCCAGAAGCTCCCAAGATGCCTCCCAACATTACAAAATAAGAGCTGCACTACATGCCTCCAGTTTATGCGTATTTAAATACATGAACCTGCCCATTAATGCACACATGTCCACATATTTCAGAAAGTACATAATAAAAACAAACTTTTTTAACCACTTCAGACAAAACGTCGACATCCCCTGCCTATTCACTGTGTTGCCTAGCTGCCTGTTGGTCATAATAAATACCCTCCATCCAGTGCATATCCAACACATACATCATGGACGTATACTTGAGCCCAGAGCAATATCCTCGTGCACACACCCTTGCAAACACACATGAAAAACACTTGCTATTCTCATACTTTGTAGGCTCTTAGGTCCCAGTTGCTCCACTCCATTAATCACTGATGTCATCAATGTAATGCCCCTCCCACACCAGCCGTCATCACCCAATCACAGCTCGAGAAACTCTCAGATGCTGTGGACTTTATTATAGTTGATGTAAAAATAGTGTGTACATGCAAATGTGTCAGCGTGTATGGTCAATGAATAACACTTGGAACATTTACATGTCCAGGGTTGCATGAAACGGGAGTGAAAGAGGAGATCAAAGCTCTCCTAGGGTGTTCCCTCCCCTCCCTCGCATGTGGTTAACACTCAAGAGAATGGTATTTTTACACACACAAACACACCACTGACACTGTCTCACTCATTCTTGCACTTGTTTTTACCTTAAATAGCAGAGATTACTGGAATCCCAGTGTTTACTGCACTTATCCATTGTAGGTTAAAGCCTTTAATAATTCAGCCTCAGTCTAGCATACACACACACACTCTGCCCTGGGCTTCTGTTTGTGGGTTGAGTGGGGCCGCTGACGGCTGATTAATCGACTGGGGCGGCCCACTCATGATAAGTGTGGCTAATGACCTGCTGAATAATTCACTGGGCCTTTGCTGGGGAACAGATGGAAGGCCAAACACATACACGGACATGTTCACTGGCAGACTCATACACACTTGTGCCCTCATGCATTTATTTGTACACTCAATATGCACATATTCAAATATTTGTGGACGCACACACTCCCGGCCTCTGCACTCCAGGGGTCCTCTGTCTCCCCTTCTCTCTCTCTCCTGCTGTTGACACCTTGGGGTGCTTCACGTCAGTGCCGCCCTCGTTCACTGATACCTGCATCCAGCCTGCTCACTATCAGAACAGAGTAAAAGTTACCAGCATCTTTTATCTCTACCCCTGTAGGCAGATTTGATTCTGTTCTATCACTACTTCAGTTTTTATGTATCACTCTGGACCTTCTCAGTATGTGTTTGTATTTCAAACACAACTGTCAAGCCGCTGGGATCCGTATGCAGCTCTGTTATTCTCGAAAACATAGATCACTCGAAGCAAAGGTCAACTGTCAGGGTTTAACATTCACAGTAACTTTTAATAGATCTGATCAGCTGCCTTAAATCAACCGAGAACAGCCTTTGAATCTGCAGCCAGGTATCTGTCGGCACCACAGGAAGCCAGACCCAACTACCCTCGTGTGTGTGTGTGTGTGTGTGTGTGTAAGCCTGCATACAAACAGACTCTGGGAACGTGCAGGAATGTGTGTTAGCTCTTTTGTCTGTACTACTCTTTTCTTTTCTATATTCAAATGTCGTGCATCTGATGCATGCTTGCATATCTGTGTAAGCCTGCATTGGTTTGTGTTTCTGAGAGGGAGCAGTAGCCAGTGATTAGACCCTGCTCCCCCTGTGTCAGCACTGATAAGCGGGGCCAGGCTCTCTTTGATATGACCAGTGGTCTGTCAGAGCCCCGGTCTAAACTGACAGCTTATCTGCATGCTGCTCTCCTCCCATCTGCTGTTCGGCGGACAGGAATTGAACTCCACTCAGTTGTACAGCATCAGTACGAGGAACACTTCCTGTTACTTCACAGGAGGGCAGTCTAAAGCAGCGGCATTATCATTACATAGATAGCTGTGTTGAGAAATTTAAGCTGGCTGTCAGTGATCAAGGATTTGTGCTTAGATAAAAAGGCTTTAATTTTAGTATCAGTGAAACTAATGAATGTAATACTTAATTGAAGCTAAAACTAAGCCTGTGTGCTGTTGCTGGATATCACATCTTTTTTGTATACCAGCAAAAATATGTGTAGAAAAAGAAGACTGTATTTTATTTAAGTTATTGTACAGCTGCTTGTGATTAAAAAAACAAAAACATTAAACACTACTACCTTTTAGAGGTTTTACGTATCTTGCTCATAGACAAAAAGGGGTTTTGTCTGAGACTACTCCCCAAAAGAAAGTATTGAGGGGAAAAAAAACAACTATTATTTTTGGCATACATACCCAGGGCTCTTAATTTTTCACACTGGTTGCACTGATGGGGCCAGATGTCTTCATTTAGCTGCACCAGCACAGAATTTAGATGCATTTTGATTAAATTGTAAACAGAAATAAAGTGCAAATACATATTATTCTTAATCTGATGTAAGCAAAAATAAATTGTGATAAGCCCTTAAAAATTAAACAGTTAAATTTCAGGTGCACTAGTGCCACCAATGGAAATGTCCAGTCACACTCGACAGACTTTTGGGCGCATGGTCGACCAAAATAGTCACACCCTTTGAGCCCTGATACTAAAGCACATTGGCACATCAAATCGGAAAAATACATTAGCCCTAATATGTGCTTAACTTTTTAGAAAATAATTAGTTTTAATAATGAAAGGTTTGTGCTGTAGAAGTGGAAAACGCACTAAAAGTAGGCTCCCACTTTCTCTTGTATGGATGTATATAATGCACTTTTTCCTTCCAGTATATGCTGTAAATCCCAATACAGTGTTTCATCAACAAAACTAAATGAAAAAGAAAGTTTATTATCCAGAGAACAAGAACCGCAGGTAGCTGTTTGGTTTGTGGCAAGATGAATGTGACTATTTGAAAATATTTTTAGTCAGTAAAGTTGCCCTATGCTAAAATTAATCTACCGTTTTTATGGATTGATGACAGAGTTACTGTTGTTCTACACTGTGTAAATAAAAGTCTAATGAGGCTTGTAGTGAACTGGTACCGTCAGCATTTCTTACAATAGTTCTTTCTAGGTGACAGTAACGTGGATAATTGATCTCCTGTCCCTGCAGAAGTGTCATCGTCGCACCCAAGAAAGCCGGCATGACTCCGTCTCCAAGCACCTCCACTCCCGTCCCAGCAGCCACTGCTGCGTCTGTGTCTGGCGGGACACCCATCGACAGTGTTGCTGTAGTATCTTCTGGCGACGCCTCCCAGAGCACTTCTGCAGACTCTGCAGCTAGTGAGTACACACACACACACACACAAGCACACACCCTCGAATATTTTTCAGGCAGTGTTTCTGCGAGGGCTGATGAGTCTGAGTCAAAGCATAGATGAGACTGCTATAAGAAAGTCAACATTTATAGAGAGATTTTTGTGTGTCTGGAAGAATAATGTTGTGTTTGTTCAATGTAATCCAGTTAACAAAGTCTTGAGAAGAAGGCATGTCACACTAACAGTTGTGATCGCTTTGCATTTATACAGTTAAAGTAGAAATAGAAGAAAGCAAAAAAAGCAAAAAAAGAATTTAGATTTGTTTTTAAAGTTGTAAATGAATACATAGAAATAAAGTAAAGTGATTTCTTTAACACTTTCTATTAATGTGTAATATGTGTTTTGTCATTTAGTAAGTTCTCATAAAATTGCTTATTAACATTAATAAGACTATGAGTGTTAATGATATCATAATAAACATGTTTGTTGATAGTAGACATTTAAAATCACTTATATGAAGCTTGTTGACATTTACTGACTGTTTAAGAAAAGTAATACAATACTCATGAGTTGTAATTGTTTCTAACAGCATTCCAAACACAATGCCTAGTAAGAGTTAATAGATCCTTAGATAATTAGATCAACCGGCTCTCATGCAAGAACAAACCTTTATAAGTTTAATGAATTCTTGAATAACCACTTTGTAACATTTTTTAAACTTATTTTAGAGGGCCTTATTATCAAATAATCAATACCAGAAATTGATTGCAACCTGGAAATCTCCAGAGGCTGTTTATAGTAAGATTAAATGAAGAAGTTTATAGAAGGAAATTTTAAGAACATTTATATACAAATAGTGTCATCCCATCATGAACCTATTGTGTAACATTTATGTCTGAGTATGTTTTGCTCATATGTTGTGTTTTTATGATTTGTGAAAAGAAAGAGGTAAACAATCAACAGATATTCATCTGTAGGATTAATTGATATGAATAAATAAGTACAATAATTTGGATTCTAATGATCTTCAACTTTACGAGCACACCAGCTCTCCTATATTCACACGCAGTAAATTGTAATTAGAAGACCAGCTGTTTTCTTGTCACCTCTCTGCATGTGTGAGTGTGTATAAAAGTGTGTTGTTTTTTCATCAAGGACTGTGTGTGTGTGTGTGTGTGTGTGTGTGTGTTTAAGAGAGTAGGGAGAGACAGGAGAATGGGGTACTTGTGTTTTGGGAGCATTTACTGTAAAATCAGGCTGGGGAGAGGGTGTGTGTGTGTCTGTATATGTTGTGTGTGTGTGTGTGTGCATGTGAATAATGATAAGTGTTGAAACTGTGTGCATTGGGTGCTTTGTGTCAGCGAGCGGTGTTGAGTAAATATGCCTTGTGAGCGTGCGTGTGTTTTTAGTGGGGCAGTGGGAGGACTAATGGAGACGTTCATTTACTCCTCTTTGTTTGAAGGAGCTACTTCAGCTCGAGAGGGATACTCTCACCAGGCCCACATGGCGCTGCTTAACACCTTACATGCACGCACACACACACGCAAAGAACACACATTCCAGCCCACATTACACTGTCTGTCATTTCGTAAGAGTTATCCCTGCTTGGAGACTGTCCTGGCTGGAAAAACAAGCCCGCTGAAACACCAGAGGAATCCCCCTCCTCCATATTCAGCTGGGCATTAGCTTATTTATGAGCCACAGGGAAGTGAATTTACTGCCAGATCAATCAAACATGGACTTTGTACCTTGTGCGCCTCTGTCTCCAGAATGAAGTCGTAAAGCACCTTTTAGTTGTATAATGAAACAGTCACAAAAACAGCCCAGAGGGGTAAATTGGTATGTAATGACTTAACAGTTTGAGAAAACAGTAGCATTTTTTTAAGTCTCACAGTCACACAGGTGTACGACTGAAATACTACATTTGCTACTTATAACAAATACTTAATATTATTGTGCATGTGTTTGATATATAGTCGAAATAAAATAAAAAAAAAAACCCTCCAAATGTTTTCACCCTGACTGCGGCTGACAGTGAAACGTTACCATCCTTTACACAATTTAGAGCTTTCCATCATGAGAATGTCTGAATTGTAAATTGATAAGGAAGATGAGTACATCATCCACTATCTAACCATAAAATTATACTTGTACCCCCACTTGCCCTATCTGGCCATAAATCCCCCCCCCCCCATTCTGTACATTAGAATGAAGACCGTTGTATTATTTCATAAGAGGCATGTTTCCACACAGGTTTATGGTGCTGCCCTGCTCGTATAATGTATTGCTCTGTGTGTGTGTGTTTGTGTATATTTGTGTGTGTGTGTATAGCATCTTATTCTTGTCCAACATCCAGACTAATAACAGAGTTCTTTGGTTTCTCCCTGCAGCAGGCGGCCAGGTTCCAGCCAGCGCTAGCCTGCCATCTGTCCCCCCACTCTCCCCTGTGACCCAGAACACAGCCCCCAATATGAGGTGATTCATCTTCTTTTTTCTCTCTCTCTCCCATAACATGCGCGCACAGACACACACACACACACACACACACTGTCAGCTTTTTTTGATTCACATAAGCATACAAAATCAGTTATTAATGCACATGCACGGTTTATTGTTTTATCTTAATTCCAGTTTTCGACATTAAAAAACAATATTTTGCTTATTTTGGAATATGGCATGTTCTAGATTTGTTAGAGAGTTAAGTGACGATTTGATTTAATTGCCATGTACTGTGTTTGTGTGTTGTTTGGATCACATTTTCAGTATCTCAGAGCGTCTGGAGCATGCCCTAGAGAAGGCAGCTCCTCTTCTGAGGGAGATCTTCGTCGACTTTGCCCCCTTCCTCTCTCGGACACTGCTGGGCAGCCACGGACAAGAGCTCCTCATTGAAGGCACGAGTAAGTACAACATCACTGCGACTCATTACAGATACAGTTTTTTTTTTTTGTTTTTGTTTTTGTAAAAAAAAGGTGATTCTTTTAACTGTTCTCATTTCAATGCAATAACATCTCCAAGCTACTGTTAATCCAATAGTGTGATGAGTGTGCGTTGAGCCAAGAGCTGGTAGTCGTGCTGAAGGTTTCTAGGGGGCCAGGTCAGAGGCCAGGCCACTAATAGCAGTGTTTGGGATGTCTGCTGCCACCAAACAAAATGGAAAGTTGATTGATAGCTGCAGGGGGGCCAGAAGAGAAGGCGGGGGGGGAGGTGTGTGTATGTGTGTGCGCGTCTGTGCATGCATGTGTCATATGAAGAGCAACTGAAAGACCAAAGGCTACTCTGCCTTGTTCCCGTCTGTGCCTGTGCAGCAGCCTCTGGACACTCTCGTGGCCCCCTGCCCCCTAAAAGCCCAGAGCTCGCCATTAGGGATCAATGGGACATATGCTGGCCAAGTCAGGCCTGTAATACAAGGTCCAAATATGTATTAGTTTACAGTAACATCATGTCGGCTCATTAGGCCCATCAATACTATCTGCTCCCTTGCAGATGGCACAAGGTTAGGTAATCTCTGTCCATTTCTGTGTGTGGCAAGAAACAGGTTTATCAAATAGAATGCACAAAAAATTATAATTTTTTTTGTCCAATGTACATCTCTGTCTGACTACCATTTCTTTCATGTATTTCCACAGGCCTGGTGTGTATGAAGTCCAGCAGCTCAGTGGTGGAGCTCGTCATGCTTCTGTGTTCACAGGCAAGTCTAGCATCTATATCTGTTCTCACCCCCGTCCTCCACTTTCGCACCGATCTGATTTATCAGGCTCACCTTGAGTGCAGTAAATCCACAGCCGTGGACAGTGAGCTATCCAGCGCCTTATCTCTCCTCCACACCACCTTGTCTACCTTTCTACACTCGACCCGTCCCGGAGTGAGGGTAGAGAAACCGGATAGAAGGCATCTCCGGCCGCAAATATTGGTTTGAGGGTCAAGGGTGGCCGACCTGTCCGCGTCACCTCTGACCCGAACACCGGACCCTTGTGGCCAGGCCAAACTGATGAGGAGGGATAATGTAGATTTGATGGTGCTTTGCATTGATTATCTCTCTCGTCTCTGTTGTCTTGTGGGTGTTTTGTTGCCAAGTTTATTTAGCTGCTGCCGGATTCATGAATACTAATTCAGGGATCATAAGCAGGCGTGGGCAGATCAATGATCGGAGATGTCAATAGATCACTCCAGGATTGCTGATTAGCATTAACAGACAGAAAACTTACTGAAGGCTGTTCATTTACTGCATATGGACTGAAACACAGTACACAGTAGGACTGTGTAATTTAGGGATATTACATATTGTCATACTGATCAAATAATGATTTTGTTAAATCATGATATGAAAGTGTCATCCTTTCCTGGTTTTAAAGGTTGCATTACAGACTGTTCTAATACTTGCCTTTACCGACACGTTTTATCCACTATACTGATGGTTATTTATCAAAAATATTATTATGTTTAAGTGGCTCTATACAAAATGTGTCGCAGTTTATGTATTAATCACTTTTATTGGCCGTATGTGAGCGAATTGTAACGCATAGTGAAAAATGAAACCTTCCTCGTCTCACTCAGTTGTCTTTACAACCCTTTAAACAATCTGTTTAAGTTGTTCAATGCTGCTGGACTGTGGATTTTTTTTGTGATGGACTTTGGTCGACAGTCTGAATGATGTGACTATATACACGTGTTCAAGTGGCTCGTCTCAGTGCCCCAACAGCAGCATGGTAGGCCAGACATAGAGTCCGCCATCATAAACTGACGACCAGTTTCTGGCACAAACACAGAAGCTACACAGGTATTAACTAGGTATATCAAGGTATTTGGACGAAAATATCTCTTTTCATTTTTTTATTGCCTCCTTGTAGCAGTTATGAGGTGCTTCTGAGGAGGTTTCAAAATACCGACATATATAAATTGTGTATAGCAAAATTGCCTAAAACTATTTTGATATTATTTGAAAGCAATTTCACCCCAGCCCTTTGTGTACTTTGTGTGTAAACGTGTTTATTTATTCCCTGTAGAAGGGCTCATTTATTTAACGTAACCCTCATGTACACACATCCAGTGACAAGGACAACAGATAATAACTCCCCTCTGGCCCTGTTTGTTTGCATCTTTACCATTTAAAACCCCTCATGAAAAAACAAAGAACTCCAATAATACAAAAACACGTCTGATTAATGACATCTCTCTCACCACTTCGCTGGGCTATTTTTTTTTTTATCAGCCTTATTTCCCAGAGAAATGGCGCCCGTCATCTGGCTTCCTCTCCTCCACCTTCTCCCCCTTTTAACCCCCATGCTCTGTTTGGGTCCCATTATTCACTTCGCTTCATCTCTAAAAAAAAAAGGTAATACAGTCAGATTACACATCTGTTTGGATGTCAGTGGCCACGCATAGATTTGCACTAGTGGGACACATGGAGGGAATGCGAACCCGGTAATGTCCACAGAGGAAGGAGTAGCGGGAGTGAGAGCTAGATAGAAAACCAAAGAGAGAAGAATGACAGGCTCTAATGCACCTATTTGTCATATCTGTCAGGGTGTTGTTTAATGCTAATCTAATCAAAGGCAGAATCTTGGTGATTGCTCCGCTGCACAGCTCATACCTCGCTTCCCCCTTTGGTCCCCAGCCCAAGCTATTTCTTCCTTTCTCTGAGCTCCAAGCTACCCCACCCAATCTCTCACACACACACACACACACACACACACACACACACACGCACGCACACACACACACACACACACACACACACACACACACACACAGCGAGAGGACCAGGGATTGGCCAGCGTAGTGTTGATTGCTTCAATAAATCATCCAACCAAATTCTCTCACAGCTAATGCAAATGTAATTTTATTGTTGTGTAAAGGGAGAGAGGGAGGGGAGGGGAGAAAGGTAGGGGCAATATGCTGCTTTCCACTGGGGAAAGAGGAAAACAGGGACAGACTTTCCTTTGGGCTAAATTACATCGTATAATTATTTGTGTGTTTGCTCTCCTTGTGGGGCAGGAGAGTGAGCCAGCGCCATGATTGATGACATAATTTAGGAAAGTTTGTCGGGCCCTCCGGCACAGGAAGCGCTCACTTCTCTCACAGGAAGTGCCTCAGTGGCCATCTTGTGAGTCCTTCCTGCCTTCAAGCCAACCGGTGGAGGGAGTCGACGGAGATGATTTTGATTGATTTTTCTCCCTCCGCCCCCCCACACCTTCATCGGAGATACAATGCGATAGCATCTCTGTGAAATTTTAATTAATTTCCCAAGCTTTGAGATGGAGTGGAGCCAGGGTGAAGGGTCAGGAGGCTAGGGACTGCAGAGCAGTTTTTAATCAGGGATCCCATGAAAGTTGCATTGGCGGCCACATCAGCTTGGCATTGAGGAGGGGATTGTAAACCGCTGTTTGATAGTGCCCCATTTCTAAACAACTACAAAAGCACTCCCAATTAAAGGACCATTTTGATCAGACATTAACTGTCGGGGTGGCATGCTGCCTTGTATATTGATCCTGGAGGACTGCTGAATATACAAAATGAGGATTAATGATCAAATACTGTAGCTGCAACAGACTACCGATCAAAATGGTAGAAAGAGCTGCCACTGAATGTATCTGCACCTGGAATTGTTTTTAATTCAAGATGTTCTATGTTTTATGTGCCAAAAATCACGTCTTTTTTTCCAGTTAATCAGCAGGTTCATTTCTCAAACCGTTTCCCCAAAGCACAAATTGATGTATTTAGATAGCTTCTCCTGCCCAACCAACAGTCCAAAACGCAGTTTACTACCCTAGAAAACACAGGAAAACTATGAAATTTGAGAAGTTGGAACCTGTGACTTTTTACAAATTAATTTGCTGTCAGTTGAGTTATGATAATTAGATGATTTCATGTAACTGGAGAAGAGATATTTGTAAAGTTAATGATATAAAGATATCATAGCACTTCAAGGTCATTGAATGTCTTGGCTTCCTCAAAGTAGCTCTTGCATATTACATGAGCTTTTCTCCTGTGAAACCACGCTGTTCACTGAGGTTCTTGTATGCTCTTGCCCCTGATTCGCCTCGACAGTTTCACTCTCCCTCTCACACTTGTTTGCTCCCGTCTGTGTCATGTTTACGGCCCGCGTGTTGTTTCCTGGGTGCATTTCTTGAAGTGGCTTTCACCCAAAACATCTGATTAATAAATAATGCGCTGGGACAAGAGAAAGAGCTTTCCCTTCGCACACGCTGCCGTCCGTCCAGAGCTTTGAGAAATCATCTCATCGGTTACTGGACAGTCTACGACGAGCGGGGGCCCATAAATCTTCTCAGTAGCTGCATTTGTGTCCTGTAGATCAGCCATTATTGTCTGGCCCCTCTGTCAGCCCATCCATCCTTCTGCCATTTATCAGAAATACATCTTGTACATGGAGTGGAAGGAAGGAAGCAAGGGAGAGAGTTGTGGGGTGGAGGGGCGCTGCTTTCATGATGGTCAAGCCTAGATAGGAAAGACTGCTCGTCTTTACCTCGTGACAGATACAAAGAAATGTTTTGAAATTCAATATAGTTTAATTACACATAAACTACTGCTCATTGATAGCCATATTATGTTCTTTAATTGTTCACAAAAAGTACACCAAGCATTTTTTGACTCATCTACAATGGTGCATAACATTGCAGATTAAATTGTTTTATATGCCCAGGTGGAGATAATTCAGTCTCTG
The DNA here is from genome assembly GCF_900880675.1 of Sparus aurata. Lineage (NCBI taxonomy): Eukaryota > Metazoa > Chordata > Actinopteri > Spariformes > Sparidae > Sparus > Sparus aurata. Next base: position 13,452,258 of record NC_044187.1, read on the forward strand.
AAATATCTGCCTCCACTCCAGTACAAAAGTGATGAATTTTATTATGTAGTAGTTCTCTTGCCATTGAAAAGTGCTGGGAACACCACTGCATGTGTGGTGCCTTTGCAGTTAATATATATATGTATATATGGGGACCATTGATGCAAGTAATCTTTTGATAGTGATTTGATAACAGCAGTGTTAACCTGCTAATCCAATATCCACACATTATCATATGTTCCAAGCCAGTCTCATCAAAGTTAACCTGTTTAACAGATGGGCGACTCTCTCTCTAAGTCAGTGGGGAGAAAGACATTGACTTCCCCAAACACTTGGCTGCCCCTGACCCTTGACCCTCTGACCTGCAGGTTAGAAGGAAGAGTGGCGGTGCCATAGAAGTTTAGACCCCTGCAGTCAGGGAACAGGTCGTGAGTGCACGCTCATCATGCTTCACACAATCAATAGCATAATCTGAGAAACGAGGGAACCAGTTGGAAGCTGAGTGGCCCCGAAAACAACCAGCAAGTTTAACCTTAGTCACAGTTACTTTTGTATGTTTTTAGTAAGTATTCACAAGTTGCTTTTTTGGATAGAAGTCTGATGTTTGAATTGCTATATAGTCATTTATATCTGTCAGCAGACATATTTCTTCTTCTCCCCCCCGTAAGTGAGGCTTTGATGGATCAAGAGCAGACCGTGTTGTAAGAACCACTCGGGGAGCTGAGAGAGGTGAGAGAAGTGGCGAGGAATGTGATGAAACCAGGGGACAAAAATACTTTCCCCATCATTTTCCTCACAGTCAGACCCCCACCCCACTGTGCAGTTAAACAGGCACACAAGGTTCAAGATCAGTGCAAATCAAAGTGTTATTTTTCCCCCTCCCTCCCTGCTCGCCCTCACCCCGTGTTCTGCTCCAGTGCCCCTTTACAGCCGTGCCACGCGGCTCAGTGTCCCTGCCATCGCTCTGTAGTTCGGAGGATAATATCACGCTGTTTATTCTTTGAAAAGGTACTCTCCTGTGAGACGTAGAGAAAACACACTAACACCAACTGGCACTTAATTCTGCAGGCTCCCTATCGTTGCCAACTATGCAGCCAGAGGAGGGGGCAGCGGGGGTGTATTGTGTCGGAGGTGGTGGGGGTCAGTGGGGTTTCCTGACAGGAAGTGGAGTCTAGCTGAGAGGGGAGAATCAGACGAGAGACTCCTCAAAAAAAAAAAAAAAGTGAGTGGCTTTTAATTTGGCTCCCAGCCGGTTTTTTACTACAAGCTGGCTTCAAGTGGCTCGAGACTGGAGGGCCTCAAGTGGCATGGATGGTTGGTTATTTATACACAACGTACAATCGTGTTTCAAATGAATGAATTTCCCTGACAGAGGCCTCTCCTCCTGACAGGTAAAGAAGCATTACATTAACAGTGTCTGACAGGTCCCACGTTTTAGGACCTTGGAACGTATTCTTATGTTTCTCTCCCCCTGCTATCTTCTCCTCACTCCACCATTCTGCATTTTCAATCGAGTTAGAAGAAGAACATTGAGCATGTACAGCATTTCTATATTGTCATTCACAGGCTAAAGTGAGAATTGAGAGCTACATAAAGATATACGTTTATTTTGACAATGTGAACTGTATCTTTGGCCACTTTGAGATGACTGTTGAAGTCTAACAGTTGGGTCCGTCTTGGTTCCAGCTCTATGTCTGCTCTCATGTCATTTGAAGATTTTTATCATTATAAAATCTTTGAGTTATAAAGCAAATGGCCTGAAAACAATGTTGCAAATTCACAAATATTTATACATCTGGGAAAAATTGTGCTGTGTTCTGATCTTTCTTTCTTGTAAATATAGCTTTTTGAACGGTCTAAATCCCAGCCCGCATTCCTAGCCAGCAGGATGCCGACCGCTTGGCTGCAGAAAATTTTTAGCATTTACTTCGAGGAAATTATATGATTTGACAAAAAGCTGTCCAACGAGTTCAGTGTTTAAAGATGATTTGGTACGGTCTGATTCTGCTGCATCTTTCCACACCTGTCTGTGTTACATTCACAACAATGGGACACCGATTTTTAACGTACTTAGTACAACACACACAAGGTAGTTAATTCATCATGGCAGTAAGCCACCTGATCTGATCTGAGAGGCAAGTGAAACTGTTATGTATGTATGTATGTATGTATGTATGTATGTATGTAAAGACTATAGAATAAAGACAGTTGTCTTTGCAGCAGGAGTACAAACAATAATAACACTCCAAAACGCAAGGGGGGGAGTTGTCTGTTTCACTTTAAGGTCAAACATATGTGCTATAATATCCAAACATTTCTGCTCTATGAAATGTTTTCATGCTGTTGACTGGTAGCATCAAAGACGAAATAGCCTTAACTCTATCCCAGTTATGAGAACAGTGTTTTGATTGATCTCTGTGAATCAGCTGAATGATTCAATAACTATGAATTACATTGTTATACAGTCTTCTAAATTAGATGTCTTGTTCATATTCACATTTTTTATTTTGCTTATTTCAGTGTAAATTTCCCAAAAGACAAATAACACACTTTTACCGACCCTACGATCACACAATCCGTTCTCAAAACAGGTGCAGGAAGAAGTCAACTTATAAAGAAAGTTTGTCATCAACTGAGAGTTCGGAGACAAGAGACAAAAATGTCTGTTCTGCTCTCACTAAGAGAGATGATTGAACCCAATGGTGAGGTTTGCTAGAATAAAAAAAGAGATCAACTGTCCATAAGCATTATTCAGAAAAAGTCAAGGTATATAGGTCAAGGTTTTTAATGACAGTTTCTTGTGCTGCAAAATTATACAACATTCTCTCTTATAGTAAATTAAACAAAAAAGTCTAATTCTCTTTAGAATGATGAAATAACAACAAAAGAAAAATCTAGTGATGAAATTGGATGAGGTGATGATTTCATTCCTCAATCAGAGCTGAACATCTGTTTCATTTGGAACAGAAAGGGCTGCACAGTGTTTCACATTTTCATGCTCCTGCATCACTGAAATCCACTGACATTAAACTGACTAAACTTTAAAAAGCGGGGGGATGAAATGCTGCAGGCTCAAATGTACTGTATCCCACTTAAATATACTTCTCATGCCCAGCTCTGGTCTCCTAACATGTTTTTGGTTTTGTCTGTTTGGTGTACGGGGGGTTTACGTCCTGTTTTTTCACTCTGTGTTAGTGTAGCCATGTAAGTGTGAGTCCATAAAGCTGTCGGGGACCCCGCAGTGTAAATATTTTGACATCAGTAAATATTCCCCCAGTTGTGAATTTGATCACGCAAACACCAATACGAGTGTCTGTTTTTCTTTAAGCAGATACCATCTGAACACACATGTGGATTGTTGAGTGTTGAGGCACTCGTGTTAAGCTGTTCACACACACACACACACACACACACGTTTTTCAGACAAAGCTGCATGAATCAGCAAAAAAAAAATACTGAACTTTTAACTTTAAAATCAAATATGTTACTCATCATTGTTATTTTGAATGATCAGTGCAAAAGTGTTTTTGTTTTGTCTACTCATCTGCACACATGGGCTCTTTTTTTTTCTTGGTCATTGTATATGAACGCACTGTTTTAAACATTTGGATCGCACAGCTACAAAAGAAAAAAAAAACTTGTTTTTTTGCGGTCTTCAGCACACAAAGGTTTAATTCTTAGTGTCAAGATATGCCACCAGCTGTTATTGGTATGTCGCAGGAACTACATAGCACAGTGACAGAAATATTCAAATTCATTTAAGATGTTTAAAACATGTGCATTTTATTTCCATCTGCTTTGTCTTTTTGCTGTCTTGGTCGTCCTGTAATCAAACTGTGATACTGTTCAAAAACATAAAAAAAAAATCAGTAGCTCTCAGCCTCTTTAATTTTGCTTCTGCTTCACTGCCACGTCTGACACGAGGATTTATGCTTTTGTCGTCTCATCTAACGTTGTATTCCCATAGCCTTTTTCAAATCAACAAATACTTGTGATTATGAGTGATGCCACTGAAAAGCGCTACTGACTTATTTATTATTTCGGGCGAGCCGAGACGTTTCTTTTTTCGGTGTTGGAAAATGTTTTCCTTGTGTTGTGGCGAGCCTGACGTTTGAAAGGCGATTTTGCTCAGGAGGTCTGTGTTTTCTCACCAGTGGTAGTGGTATATTTAGATGTTGATTATGGATAATCAGCTGTAATGACGGAAGTGCATGGCATGTGTGTTTAGCCTCAATGCCATCATCATGGAACGCGCAGACCAAACAGAGCTGTCTTATTGACTTCAGATTGAGACAGGCATTTCCTTGAGTAGATTCAAACTTTCATTCATACACGCAAAAAAAAAGTAGCCAAACGTAGCCCCTGCTAGCTTAAACATTGGCAAAAATTTCCGATCAGGATCAAGGAGCAGCCTTCTCTCACCCTACTATCGTCTGTTAGGAGGTCAGGTTAAAGGTGAGGGGTCACAAATGGCCTCTTGTATCTACTCATCAGGAGTGCTGTGGTCATGGCCCCTATTGCGGTCATAAAAGCTGTGACACCGCTGACCAGGGCAGCCAAAATCCAATATTCTATCACTGACCTGTCCCCGTTTCCTTTTTGTCGCCGGGAGATGTCCCTCAGATCAGGGTCATTGCTTTTTTAATTCAACTAGAAGAGCCATTTCTTAGCCCGTAATGACACCATTAGTCTTGCTATCACCTTTGTCTACGTCCACCAAAACGCCAATGGCCTCCAGGCTGTTCATCAAACCTAATTTAGAGCCGAAGCCCTTTCGAGCTGCAGTTTTGCGATAATCCTTTTATTTCTGCTGAAGAAGCTTTTAGTTTTAAACGCTCCTGCTGCAAATTCCCAAGTATTTTTTAGAGAAATCACACGGAGGAAATTTAATGTCACTGGTTTCCTGGTTCTCGAGAGAGTACGGCTCTATTTACGGCCTCACTTCCTGTGGTGTTTATTTGAAATCCAGCTCGCACAGACTGGCCCGCTCTGGAATAACCCCACAGCCACAGGCTAACACTCATGTTTAATGTCCTTCAACTACAGTCCATGCTTAAACTAGAGGGCCCCAAGGCTACTCTCACACATTTCCTCTAGAGCGAGCCTGAGCCGCAAAAACCCTCTGCCAGTACTCAACTCCAAAACGCTGTTTCCACTCCCAAGCCCGGACTTTTATTCCCTCTGTGCCCTCTTTATTTGGAATGTATTGTAAACACGGTCAATGCCAATATGGTCCTTCAGGACAAAAAGCAGCTATGAATGGAGGTTAAGTGTTAGGTTGTTGTCTCTATGACGTGAAAGTTGGTTACAGAGTGACAGTGCGCAGGCGGTTTCAGAAGAATGGTTTCTCTTGGCTTGGCGCATGATTGGTTCTGATGGTTGTACATTTGTCGTGCTGAAAAGGTAAAAAACTTCACGGGTTTGAAATTCCTCACGTATATACAAATACGTTTAGATGTGTATAAGAAGTTCTTGTAAATTGATCTTTTCCTTCCTTGTCGTAGTGCTGATATCCTCGTCCCTGTGGGCTCTATAGGTTTACTGAGAGGCCAGTCGCTACATAAACACACAGTTTCCTCTATCAGCTCGACAGACGTTGACAGCAGAGTTAAAACGCTTACGCTCGGATACACATGCATGGATACGCGATGCATGTCTTTCACCTTTTTAGCTGTTTCGCAACTCAGTTAGAACGTTAACTTGATAAAATCAGCTTGTTAAAATGAGAATTTTCTAAAAGGTTGAGTAAAACGTATAACATGGTTAATATCACCTCTCTTGAAATAACTATCGCACATTTATCAACAAAATGACACATTTTAATAAAAGCTGAATAATGTGGAATGTAATTGTGACTTCAAGCCGTGATTAATGATTTTTTTAAAGAGTAGTTCGGTACTTTACGTCTCCAACCTGAGGTTTTTCGCGCATATTTCTCCATCTCCCCTGAGAGGAAGAAGGGGAAAAAGCGCTGTGAGGTTCAGACAGGCCCCATGACCTTGTTGCTTTATTATTCTTTTGACGGTTGTGTTGGAGGTGTTGAAATATTGAACAGAACATGAGAGACGATGGCCGCTGAGTTTCCCTTCTCTCGTTGTCCCTTCGAAGTCGAGGATTTAAAGTCACACGCGGCTGCGGCTGGATTGTTTAGACTGACACCTTGAACCATAACGCTAGTCAAAGAGGAGGAAATTTGTGTATTTACTTGTGATAAATGTACTCTCAACACAGCTCTTTCACTCCTCTCCACGAGTTTGCCAGCTGATTATGTAGCTCGTGCTGACCAAAGCAGTCAGTGTACCGTTTTATGATGTTTCATTTCGTAGTAGGGTCTCGTAGTGAAAGGAAAGTGTACACGAGAGTGCTTTTCTACAGGGTCCATTTATGAATAGTTTAGAGTTCATAAAGAATTTCACTGGAGCTGATTTTATATAATTGTAAACTTGAAATACTTGTTTCGTCTTTACTGTGAATATGAATGCAAGGGAGAAGAATTTTGGTATGAGAAGCATTTGTAGATTGAATAGTATTGAGATTATTGAGATTTTTTATTATGTTGCAAATAATTGTGCAGCCCTCGCCTCAAGTTGCTAATCATCTGATCATAAACACTGTCCAGCGTATTTCAAAAATTAAAAGGTTTTGGACCAGATGTGCAAATGTAACAGCCTTAATTCCTAACTTATAATTCTGTGTGATAAGAGAGTGTGAAGCTGTCTCAGTGCAGTCATGGATATCGTGTGTTTTTTCAATTGCAGGAATGGCAGAACTCCATCCAGAAGAATGCAGGTCTCGCCTTTATCGAGTTGGTCAACGAAGGCAGGTGGGTAACTCTGACCTGCTAAACGCCGTCCTTTCTCCTTGCAGCAGCACTTCTTCATTATCTTTCCAGCCACTTTCCAATTTCACCATTCCTGGATCACGTCACAGTCTCTCAGGCACAGCAGATCCCCAAGGCCCTTGTGATGGGGTGGCTATTTAAGATTGTGGCCAACAATCAATAATCGGAGGGGCGGGGGGCGGCTTGGGAGAGTGAGGATGGAAGATCCTTGAGTTCAAGGCTCCATTCAATACCTGACCATCCCGGAGGGATTTGGGGAAAGGGGAGAGGTTAGGTAGAAGGTGACAGGGCCTGTGATCGCTGGTTCCTCTGTGACACTTGGGAAATCGCTCTAGATTTCCTGCTGTCCCTCTGTCAGTTCATGCCTTTCTGGCTGAGCCTTTATCTGCCTGTAATCATCTCCTCTGTCTCCTGCTGTCTTTTGTTTTGTGTCTGTTTTTCAATTATCCCGACATATGAGCCTCCCCATCTCTTCCTAATGAGACGCTCTCCACATCAGATCCTCTTAGTCCTGGAACTTTCATCAATTTCAAATTTAGAGGGCTACATTTTCCATTATTGATCCTCAGTTTAAAGAATATGCATGAGCTAATCCACAGTAATGCTAATGAGACTAATTAGCTAGCGAGTCCGTTGAGTTCTTTGGGGATGATAGTTGTAATCCACTTTAAATGGTTTGATCTTACAGAACCATGACTTCAGTCGGGGTCATACATGGGTATGCAAACTCGAGTCTGGTTTGTCTCTCTGTGGGAATTAAACAGTCATTTAAAAATGATTACAACATGATCTGTTGAATGTCAAATTTCCTACCAGTCTAACTAGCGATCGTTTATTTGATTAAATCCAGATTTTATACTATAAACAAGCAGTCCATCGTGAATGTGTTTTGTAAACGCCAAGTAATGAGCACTCATTAAAAAAAGGCATTTGAAGGTATTTAATAGTCTTAAATTGTATTAATAATGGTCTAAAATATTTTTACTTGCCTTAGGCAGCAACTGTACTCTGCCTTTTATACACATATAAATCACAGTGGATTGTGCATGCAAGAGGCGTCCATCTTTGTTTGTGTGATCTGTCTCTACATTTAGCCACGGTAGCTAGGAAGCTCATCGTGTCCTGGGCAGCTGAAGTTATTTAAAGCAAAATCTTAAATTGGATAGTATTTTGCCGGTTAGTCCGTCCATCCATTTACTATTGCTTCTTTGGATCCAGGACACAGTAAACCAATTAATTAACTCTGGATATGTTCAGAAGTTTTGTGCCATGTTGTTACAAAGGGATCATCACCATGGGACCTTATTTCAAAAGAAATATGTTTGGTAGTTAATGGCGAGAGACAAATCATTTTTTTGATCTTGTTTTGAATTTTGAATTTGAATGAACTAAACATATGTTTGTCAATTCAAAAGATCATTTTTGAACACAAGAAAATTGCAGTTTTTCATTTAACTGATGAAATTCAAGACTGTGAAAATAGGTTACTAGAAAGACTACACAGACAAGAGAGAAAACTCCCATAACTGGAACCTTGTAGAGCCGCTCCTGTATATTAACTAGTTCACAGTACTGACCAACTCTCTTTTCACATAATTGTAGCTGTCAGTATGGCCAAATTTATTAAGATTTTCTTCCTTTTTAATGCTTTTTCTGTGCCGAGGGGATGGCCATGTTTGTGTTGCTGACATATGTTGGGCGAGGCGATGTCATTCACAGAGCACAATTAAATTGTATTTTAGTATCTTTAAAACAAAGTGCAACTTTCTTGCCTTGCAAAAGGATCTTTTAAATGGACAAACATAATGTGATTCATGACACAACTGGTATTAAAAGACATTCATATAGCAATTAAAAGGTCTTAAAAAGTTGTTATAATATTTCATAGTCTTTATAATATATAATATAGTATAATATAGTCTATATTTATTCACCTTTTCCCACAGCGTCTTAAGAGAGGATTTGAATGCATGTAAAGGTGCTCTTAAAAATACCATGAGTCTTTTTTGTCCATATGTACAGTCTTAAGCGCAGAGCTCCATAAAGAAGGGCAGTGGCTCGGTTATTGATAGCGGGGCCTCGACAGGGCCATATAGGCTACAGAGGCCCCAGTACCTCCGCTCCCCTGCTGCCCTGTGCTGAAACAGCAGGCTTAGGTTACAGTCATCCCCTGGCCCCTAAACCCCCCTCCACCCCACAGTCAGTCCCAGTCTGCCCCATCCCTCCTCTCTGGCCCCTAGTCTGTTATTGTTCCACTTTGCACAGTCCTGACCTTTAGGGCTGTAGAGAGGTTTCTCTGACCTGCACACACATACGGGCACACACATAACATGCATGTTTCATCAACACTGATAAGAAGTGGGAGGGAGACTACATATGTAACAACATGGGCAGAGATCCTCCCTCCTGTCAGATGCATATCATTAACAAATCAATTAGCACCTGCACCCCAGTTAGAGGGTCTATCTGGTTCGGTTTGGTTTTCCAAATTAGATTTTCTGCTTATTTTGCACGGCTCCTTCTCAGCATTTTATGGATATTACATGGCTGTTCCTTCCCCAGGTTACCAGATATCACACGGCTGAACAGATGTTTTAAATACGCCAAAGCTCAAGATTTTATGATATTGCTAAACATCTGTCTGACATTTTCCCCAACTATGACTGAAGTTAAATTGACATCCACATGCCTTCGTATAAAAAGTTTGAATAATGATTGTAAATACATGTATGCAGTTTTCCAGTGAGCTGATGTCCATCTGCACTCTCCTCAGGCTGCTGAGTCACACCATGAAGGACCACCTGGTTCGCGTCGCTAATGAAGCTGAATTTATCCTGAGCCGACAGAGGGCTGAAGACATCCATAAACATGCAGAGTTTGAGGTAAGACGCGGCACAGTTCTGGCACAGACACACGAGCATGAGAACAAAATGACCATTGACTTAACTTTAGATGTAGGAAAACATTAAAGTCGATCCATATATATACATTGTTTTACAGTTGATTGATTGCAGCCTAAAGATGCAAACAGAAACGATGCCCTGCAACTTAAGGCTGAAATGTGTAACTTTTAACACTGGTGTCAACTGCAGACCAGGTTATGAGATTGCATAAAAAATGATTTTTCAATTGGACAGTAATGCTGTTGTCAACCTTGTTTGACTTACTGGATATAGGCTGTGGATATGAGCCTAAAATTTGCCAGCTATTCCAGTTGGCATACTCCTCTGTTTTTGCTCTTTGCTTCTTAGTGTTTTTAAAATCGCCTTCTCTATGGCGAACAACAAGAACCTCCAAAAATGGCAAACTATTTGCTGAAAATGGCAGGTAATCCTAAAGGCTCATTTATTGGGTCCTTTTCAAACAATATAAGCGTCACTGCCAACAGACCTTTCTGCATCATTCACAGTGGCATCAATGTTAAGGAGTAGATGGCGCCATTTAAAATCAAATAGGCCTCCGTGGACCTCCACTTTTCTTTCGCCACCGAACAATCGCCTCCCAGCTGTTCTGTAGTCTCTGTGCCCAGAGGGAGTAACATCAAAAAGTAGTACTGCTCTGTTGGTCCGTATCCGTTAGCTTTCAGAAAACGTGCAGAAATATGTAGGGAATGAACGCAGACGAAGCTTTTTGTCTGTATCCATGTGCATATTTAACGTTGAGCATAAATGAGCCTTAACCCTAGCTAGCAGTTGTTAACCCTTTCTTTTGGTGGGATTTAGCTATTTTATGCCTGAGCTCCTCTTCCCAGGTGCAGGTTCTTCTGACAGGTGCTAGCCTCAGAAGAATGAGCAAAGATAATACGATCAGTGAAGTATTCCAGTGCAGGCTTTTTGTGGATAAGAAAATGTTCATCAAGCATAACCTATCCGTTAAATGTTTCTCCTGTGAGATCCACTGGGAGTCAATGCTTGCTAAGTTTGGACAATCAGGTCTGTTTGTAGACTTGGGTCCATCGCTCCTTTGACTCCTTTGATGGAAATGTTGAATAGTTGATATTCCAGTCAGTGAGGGCACAGAGGAGCTGATCCAATGACTACTTTTAACTTGTCCGTCAAGCTTTGCGATCCGTCACAGCAAACCTAGAGGATAAATGTTTACTTTTCAAACATAACCCCGTGCTAATCGTGAACACACACACAAAAAACACATGGACTCACTGAAGTAGTTTGAGGTTGGAGATCACGCTTGGCATATATCACTAACCAAACATTGTGTAGTGTTAATTTATCCCCGTGCCTCTCCGTCTAACTGCTGCCCTGCCCCTGAAACATAACTTCTCCCCCTCCTCTTCCTACCAGCTCTCAGCACAAATGTTGCCATTCACGTATAGCTGCCGGGCCAACTCTATCCTGACCCATGGGCACCCTTCGTTGCCCCTTTCCCAGTCCAACTCTGCTGAACTCCCCCCTCTCTGCTTTCTAGATCTCACCAAAATCATTTCCTGTCCTGCTGAGATCCTGTCCATTATACTCCCGCTGGGGGTGTATTTTGCCAGTGACAGGGATATGGCATTCTCCCCTCTCTTACATCCCTCCCTCCTTCTCTCCCTCATTTCTCAGGAACCTGCCAGCACTAAAAGCTGCAGACAGACCTGAGAGGTGCTGGCCTGAAGGGCCGACTGTGTGTAAACCCACCACCTCCACCCCCGAGCCTCGGCCCCCACTTTGCAGTAAAAATGTGATGCTTTTTTTAAGGTTCAAGGAAGGGTCTCTGTTACATTCGGGTAAAGTGAAATCCCTGAAGAGTGCTGAAAGTCAATCAGAGGGTTGGAGGCACAACTCTTGCACATCAAAGTTTTGTCAGTGATTGCTATGTTTTGCTCTCTGTCTTGGATGGGCTGCTTTTCTGCGTAATTGTCATCTTGTTCTTGTGAAGCCAGTGTCAGTCATCTACACAGCATTATCTGACATGATCTGTCCTTATCATTATCAACACAGACTGTTGGAGTACGATTTAGTTCTACTAGACGTTTTTATTCTCCTGCATACCCGCTTCAAGAAACGGAGTACAGTATTTGTGCTCTTGCAGAAGTTAACAGTATGTCGGGGTTATACAGCTGTCTTCATCTGACACAAGTAAAAATGGCTCAGTATGTTGCCTGACTGGCAGACAGACAGACTTGGCAGCCAGTTCGCACACAACAGCCTCGAATGATCCTGCTCTGCCGCGGCCTCTTGCTGTGGCTGCAGGCCAAACACTCTCCGAGAAATGGAGAAGGGATTGGGACATGGTTACACACAATCCCAGGTATGAGTCCCTCATTCCACTCTTAGCATTCAGACATTTGGCATTGCAGGTAACAGAGTGATTGTCCCAAGCTCTCCAAATTGTATTCATTGTTTAGATTTTTTATTTTTTAAATCCAGTTTGTTTGCTCTAGCTGAATCTTCTCTACAAAGGTTACTTAAGAACGAAACCTTTATACTCTTATGGAAAATCTAGATTAACTGTAATCATTTAGCATATTACCACTCAGATGAGCGATAAGCTTTCATGCACACTCACACACCGATGGCAGAGACACTGGAAGCAAATTGGGTTAGTGTATGTACCTCATGTCTCGGCAACAAGAATTGCACATTAGCTATTTAACTAAAATAATTCAAGTCCTATTTTCACCTTCTGCTAAGGAGATTATGTTTTGGCCTGTACGTTAGTTGGTTGGTTGGTTTGCCCGCAGAATTGCACAAAAAACTACTGATGCAAATGCCCCATCATGCAATGTGAAAAAAAAAGTAAGAAAACATTTCTGCAACATTTGTGTTAATTTCTCAGGGAATGATGCATGGATCTTTTGGTAAAAGAGTGCAAACGACAGCAGAGGAAGAGACCTCATCTGTTTTCTTAGCTCTTCTTATCAACCCTGTTCTCTACAGTCATTTGTGTTATATATGTCATTGTGCGCCTTTATTAGTACAATACTGTATGCAGTGAAATAGGTTCAGTTTGTAACATTTCCAAATGAAGCAGCGTTATTAGTTTCATAGACTGTCACTCAATTGGCTGCACAAATACAACTAATAGAAAGTTATAGCTTTCTATTTGAAACTTGCTCTGCCTTTGCAATCTCCCTTAATCAGATACCCACCACAGCTCGTCCCAAACTATGTTTCACAATTGAATTCCCCACTTAAATGCAGTTGCTCCTCAGTGACCTCTGAGAAGGAGTGAACCCCTGATAAGTCTTGCTCTGATATTGCTGTATTGATTTTTGCCTCCATACAAGCTCTGCTTGAGCCTGCTGGAGCCAACGGTTTCATTTTGCACTGCCACAATAAAAATAACAGGCCAATGAAACATCCCCCCTGAGGGCGGGGGTGCAGGGTTTTGAAATAATTTTCAGCTATGTCCTAGTTTTTTTTTTTTTTTTTTAAGTGTTGTTCCTCTGTATTGTGTTGCGGTGACAGTCTGGGTTGGGTTATTGTTTTGTGAGAAATAAAGCTGAAAATAGGCGTCTAAAATGACTCATTTAGGATGTCATTGTGTTCGACTGGAAGAGAGAAGGTTTTCTGAATCACACAGCATCAACTGCATCCTTCCGCACAATGCTATTCTGCATTAAATAGCTGCTGTTGTAGTTAATCTCCAGCAGCGAATTCCCAGGAAGGGGAATAATTCAGCACATAAAAGCAAATTTATGTTTGCTCCTTGTCAGACTTCATATCCTTGTGAAGGCAGTGATAGAGAATTTAGATACCCCTTTGCCTCAGAGACATAACATATGCTTTCTCTGTCTCGCTGTCTCTCTCTCCTTCTCCCTCACACCCTCACTAGCTCTCTGCGGGACAGAATTGAGTTATCTTTGGCCCTGAGAGTAAGTTATTACAGTGGGCTTAGGGTGAAACAGATGAAGATAACTAGGGAGAAATCCAATTACCTTTTAGGGTTCTCTATCTAAGAGGATCCTTAATGTGAAGGAGATCTGCAGATCGGATGCTGCTGCCCGGCACAGCAAGTGATAGACTCTGATATCTTCCAGAGGAGACGGAAGGAGATGGAGCCCGAGAGATAGAAAGGAAGAGGGAGAAATCGAACTCCCTCTTTTTATGGGGTTGTTCATTAGGGATGAAATGTGGTGGGCTCAGGGGCACAAGGGCAGATAAGAAGGTCCAGATAGGGAAGAGTGAGCAAGACCCAAGTCATTCCCATTCTTTCTTACTCATTCCTTCTGCTCAATCTTTTTCTTTTTTTTATATATATATACCCCCTTGATTCATCCCCTCCTGTTATATGGAGTAATTGAATTGACTGTCTGAGAGATCCTGTGAAAGCCAGACGATAGCAGCTAATTAGCGCTTGGCGTCATTGTCTCCCCTCTGCTGAGCTTGTAAAACGATCCGGTCCTTCTCCTCACGTTAATGACATTAACATTGAGCTGATGCTCATTATGTTCTATTATCATAGCACCAGTCTCTGGAAACTTGGGCAACACAGAGCTCAGTATCACAGAGAGAGCTTTGGCTTGATTGTACTGTAATAGTTTAAGTTATGTCAAGAGATTACCTAATTTAAGATATTACAAAACATCCAGATTGAAATCTAAACAGCAGGCAGATCAGTTAAATTACTCCACAAAAAACTCTTCAAGAGAATTACTTTTATTGTAAAAACAGAAGCAATCTGCTGTACAAAGGTTACAAACACAGGAAGAGCCAGAGAACCACAACTCCCAAAGGCTATTTACACCACATCGTTCGCAGCACACGGAGTGATAGCTGCCACCAACTGTAGCTTGCTGTCATGTAGTTGTCGCAACTGTAATGTAGTATGTCAGCAGGGCTGGATGCCCGGACACCTCATTATGTGCAAAACTGCTGTCAAGAGAATGAGAGAGGAAAAAAACAAGGAACATGTCTATATCTGTTATAGCATTGTTGCACAAACCACCAGGATGTCAGCAAACTAGAGCAAGAAATATCATCTAGTGGTAGGAAAGAACTCTTCGAGACTGAATCAGAATTATGTTTATTGCCAAGTAGATTCTCACATGCAAGGGATTTGCCTCGGTCTTTTGGTGCTTAACAAAAAACATGGTATGAAAAAATATAAATCAAGATGAAAGCAAGCAGTGCAAGTTGAGAAGCATAAATGGATAAAATAAAATTAATAACATTTGAGACTAGAATGGCACTCAGTAGAGAGCATACCTCTGCCAAGGCCAAAAAGTTCCCTTTAATTCAATCAAGCCTAATCCAATATGTGTGTGTGTATGTATATATATATATACATACACATGTCAAAAAATCCACTAGACCTGTTTTTTTAATTTTTGTCCGAATCGAAAACTCATTTATAGATACCAGCCACCCAGATGATGGATTTTATTCATCAAGATCCATGCATTATTAGAAATTAGTTTAATACTGCTGTCAAAGCGAGCAAACAACAAATCGACACTGGTGCAGATAATGTAAAAAAAAAAAAAAACAATATGGGCACTATTTAAATTAAGGAGAGCTCTACAGTTTTGCAGGAATGTACACAATTTTGACTGAGCATGTGCATTCACTGTAATAATTGAATATACATGTTTGATATGAGCGAGATGGAGTCCTAGAGATGTCAGTGTGGGTTGATTTTAGTCTTGATGGACTGGAGCCTTCTGCCGGAAGGAAATGTCTCAAAAAGTTTGTGCTTGTGGGTGGGAGGGGTCAGCCAAAATCTTACCCACTTGCCTTCAGGTCCTGGAGAAGTACAGGTCCTGGAGGGATGGCAGATTGCAGCTGATCCCTTGTCCTTGGCAGAGGCATCAGTGTGCCAGATGGTGATAGAGGAGGTGAGGTTGGACTGAATGATGGCAGTGAGAGTGCACCATCACAGCCTTTGGCAGGTTGAAGTTCCTCAGCTGCCACAGGAGTCACATCATGTTTTGGCTTTGAGGGAGCTGATGTTCCTGTGTCACCTGAGGTCCTGGGTGATGACGGTGCCCGTTAAGTTCGAGGACTGGGGATGGTGTAGGGGTGGTTTAGTTCTTTCTGTAGTCCACAGCCATCCCCCCTGTCTTAAAGCCTTGAGCTTCAAGTTGTTCGGTCTACATTGAATGATGGAACATAAGAAATGTATAGCGTGGTATCATTTGGTGATGCTTCTGATACCTTTTTGGTAGTTACTTTTCTTTTGACTGTCTTTGACTGTTTCACTGACGACACCAGGAGGAAGAAGTGTAGAATTGGTGCAGAATGTGGTTGGAACAGTAGTCTCAGTCCCACTCCCTTCTCTGTGTAATGAAGTCCCTAGGCACCTCCTCTGCAGCTGCCATCATTATGTGTGACCAGCTAACCTCGAAAAATGACTTTACCCAACAGTTTCCTTTTGATACAGTCTCTTTATAGAGAAGGATAATATTGTCTTTTGTTATTTTATTTTGTTTTTCCCATGAGCAACTGGTGTTAAGCCCATAATTCAGAATAGACTTCAGTGTGTTGTGTTATGTGGCATTTCCCAAAACCTGAACATGGTGTCACTACCCTGTATTCATGATCTCAGACAACGGTCAATCCAGGGGACGCGTATTTTTCATCTGGTCGCGTCCTTCCTTCATTTGACTATTTTTCACCTCCAGACGACAGTTTAACACGTATGATTTTTCTTGTGGCATGACCTTGAAGCTGAGCTGGAGTGTGATGCGGCGGGAGGAGGATGCGGTTTTGCAGAGAAAAGAGGTTCCTGGGTAGGAGAGATGAAGAGGCTGCCAGCTGAGCAGAGTGACCAGTCCATTAAAGATCAGCCACAGACAGTGTGAGGGGAGGAGCAGGAGGGAGGAGGGGGAAGGAGGAGGAGGAGGAGAGAGATACTTTGATAAGTGTTGCGCCTGCGTTAACCTTGATGGCCGCTAGCAATGGGCCGGTGCCAGCAGCAGGGATCTGTTTCAACTGGATTAGATTATTTTTTTTCCGTCTGTGCTCCAAGAGAGGAGGGGGGAAAAAAATCAATACTTGGGAGCACGGCATGACAGGGGCATCATTTCAGAATTGAAGTGGCTGTCAGGCATTGTCATTTGGTGACTTTTGTTCGCCATTGTACTTTTAAGCCCTCATTTTTCTCCCCCTCCTCTTCCCTTCACTCGTTTCTTCCCTAGCCCATTGTCTGAATTCCCCTGGTGACATTTTATGTTGCAATTTGAAAACTCGAGGGCAAGAGATCAAGTGCAAGAGAATCTCTTTGAAACCAATTGGTGGACTGGTTCAGCATCTACTTTTGTTTAGCGACCCCCATCCTCCTTTTTCTCATTTCATCCTCTTGTCTCCCTAGACCTCCATTGTGTTCCAGGAGGAATTTATTTGTAGTGTATTTGCATTCTTTGATACTAGACAAGGACAAGTCTGATGTCTCGCCTTCCTCTGGACAGTTTCTCTGCCCGTTTGTAAATGAAACCCTCTGGGAGCGCTTGTCGACGGATGTGAGAAATTGGAGATTCTCGCAGAGCGATAGCCCAGCCTTGGAGAGTGTGCAGCCCTGATGTGCCACCAGTGTCAAGACATTGCAAATCAAACACTTTAATAACATCTCTGCTGGTTTTGTTTCTTCCCCCTGTTCCCCGACAGAACCTCGAGACCCTGGTTTTGTCAGTTGGCTCGTTGAAGGCTCGCTGTGGCACGGCACCGCCGCTAGACCTCTCTCTGTCACTCTAATTGATAAACATAGGGCTGATATCTTGTAATGAGCCTCCATTCTCCAGCCTATTACACTGGTTAACCCTCTCAACCCAGCGAGGGAGAGGAGGAGGGGGAGCCGAGGCATCGTCTGACAACAACCACAGCATTTAGATAAGGCTGACACTGTTACAACACCACCGGCATTGTGAAACTCTTCCCCTCGTTTCCCATGCTTATTATTTGTAGAATCAGCACAGCAAAAACTTGAGCCAGTGGTGGTGCTAACGAGTTTTAGAGATTTAACAGATAGCTCATTTGCGTGTTATGCTCTTGTCTGAAAGAGATTCAGTAATGTTATTAAAATGCGTGCGTTCCAAAAGCTTTGTCTCTGAACGTCTCAATTTTCCTCCATTATGTGATTTTAGAGATGATTATGGTTCTTTCCACTCCCTAGTCATTCCCCTAGCAACCCATTTCCTCCAAAAACTCCAACACACATCCATAGTTATTTATTTGAACCGTTGATGAATTACGGGAGACACGACTCAGTGTAATTGACTCGATTAATGCCAGCCATTATCATTTCGTCTTCACCAAGCTGTCTCCTCGGGCAGAGCAGGCACTCGCGCCGGCCCGACCCTGTCAGCCAGGCCATGTAATGGAAGGTGCTGCCCATGATTACAGTGTCGCAAGTCATAACGGTCTCACTGCCAGCGAGTTGTGCCCTGGTGACTGTCTGGGTAGGAAGCTAACAGAGCACAGTCCCTTCTCTTCAGCTGCCCTCGTTTAACTTTGTGAATGAAAGTGCTCGCATGTCTTTTTTAGGGTTGTTTTCTTGTCAAAATATGCACACGGACTTCTTCAGTCAGTCCAGAAGAGGCATGTTTCTAATTGCAAATGGGAACAGATATGTTTTAATTTACTTCTTATGTTTCTTCAGCATTCCTTGAAAGGAAAGAGAGAGCAGTTTGTTTGAAAATAGTCCAAAGGCTCCTATTTAGATTCTGCCTTTTATCCTGTCTGTTGATGGCAGTGAATACAGGCTGATGCCAGCTGGGAGATTTAGTTATTCGCTTTAACCTTCATAATAACATAACATAATAAGTCCTTCATAATAGCCCTGCATATTCTCTGACTTCACATCAACGGAATGACCCCCAGAATTAACAGTGACTTGTCTTTTCCACTTACAGGCAAATCCAACTTTGGGTTTTAATGGCACTACTTATGTGTTCAGCTTTTTTGGTTGTTGTTTTAGGGGTGAGACTGTGAATTTGGCCTTTTCTCCTGCCGTCGACTTTGGCTTGGGATATGAGGAAAGCCTATTACAGCATGGAGGGTTTGGGTGTTTGGGCAGGCTCAACACACAGGTGATGAAGTGTTTGTTTATGGTTATGAGTTTGAACCCAGCGCTGTTGATTAGTACTGCAGACTTTGCGCGTCTCAGACAGGGGCAGATGGAAATTGACTTTTTATAGGCTAGCTACTTACATCTGTTTAAAGGACGGAAATCCACATAAGCAAATGGATGATTTCTACTTTTATTCTACATATAAAATGTTTTATTTCCCAGACTGGGGTATTGTTAAACTTATAAAGTATAACATACAGTGTCCTATGCAATAACATGATGCTGAGTGCAGCTACAGTTGTAGCATTTTGAACATCGTCTCAGTCCCCTAGCTTTGGTCTGGCTTTTTCGCTAGCCTTCAGTGCCACTGATCAAGATTAATGGACATGCAACACACACACACTCACACACACAGCAAAGCAAAGCATTCTCTGGTCGAACATTTCAAACACTTACTCAGAAATTCCTTCTCCATACTCCCTTTACTTTGCTCGTTCCCGGGTCATCCCGCTGGAAGGTCAAGGCCCACTTTAATGTCACACAAAGAGACACAGATTGATAATTAAGGCCCGGCAGGCTGCAGAAAAGACCCTCTAATGTGATTTATACGTATAGATTTTCTGTCAGATATGAAATGTTGTCGTTCAAATTGAAGAGGAGGACCTATTATAAAGCGCTTTACTGGTAACTTTGGAAAAGCAGGTTGCATTTGGTCAGTTAATACTTACTATGTTACTGTTGTACCAATGGGTGAGTTTAAGGTTAATTTGATAAGGAGGGTAATACACATCTGAAGCAGCATTAATAATTGAATGAGCTTTTGTTCTTAATACCGCAGCCATTTGCTTCAGTTACAGGAGGAAATACAAATACGCCATTGCAAGCCTGATGATCTGTGTGGCTCTCAGTGCTATACATAGCACATGTTTTTCCTCTTCCTCTCCTCCTGCTCACCCTCAATAAGAATATAACTTTGAAATATTTGTTTTCAAAGTAAGCTGTGAGTTTACAATTGATATTGAATCTGAAGCAGAGATTGGAATCAGCACACTATCTCAAATTATCTGTATTATTTTCAGAAGGTGTTTTTACTTTAAGCATCGCTGCAGAGTTCAAAGGCCCATTCTGATAACAAATTCTGACAGAGAAAAATGTCCTCCCTGTGCATTGTGGGTATCGTGTGATTTGGTGTGCCGGAGGGCATTAGTAAATATGTGTCCACTGTTATTAATCAACATGACATGAGGACAGAAATGACCCTTTTCATTTGGTTCCACTCAGAGTTTCTGTACGTGAAAACACTATTGTGCTCGAGACTCTATTGTTCCTTCCTATAGATCTGTTTTTGTACACGTTGGTTTCAAGATGCTAACAGATTTTATGATTTATTTATGTACTGTAAAATCCATTCTCTTGAAACATTTGTGCATGTGCTTGCGATGTATACACTTGCAAAATGTGTCATGTGTTTGTTCCTCTTTCCTCTGCAGTCTAACTGCGCTCAGTACGCAGCGGAAAAGCGAGACGAGGAAAAAATGTGTGACCACCTGATCCGAGCCGCCAAGTACCGCGACCATGTGACAGCCACGCAGCTCATCCAGAAGATTGTCAACATCCTGACTGACAAACATGGAGCCTGGGGAAGCTCTGCTGCAAGGTAAAACCAAACCAACACTAAAAACAGAACTTTTTAACCATTCTAATTTGAGATATTCTTGCGTTTTCTTACATTATTGAGTCATTTTACTTTAAGGTAGGATGGTCATTAGGCTTTAACGTTGTCATGAAACCAGAATTTTAATAGTAGATGCTATGCTTGTTACTTCTTTTGATACCATGGTTAAAAAAACAGTGCTGGGCCCACAATATAGGATTGTATTTTTTAAATGATTAATTTAATGTTTTTGGAATTGGAAAAATAATACAATTTGAGGATTTGGTATCACTTTCTATGAATTGTCTATAATGCATTCTAACATATTACAAACACGCGTACATAATGCGTTATAATGTGCCTATAGTGCTGTACTTGAAAGGTCAGTTATCAATCCTACATAATTGCTGGTCACAAGCTGGTTATAAGTCAGTATAAGTTGCCATAGTTTGCTTTAAGTAAAGTGAAAATAATATGAAATCAACTCAACAACGGCACACAAAATGTATAATTTCTTTTTTGTACCAACATACAATGATTATTATTGACTATATTTGTAATGCATGAAAAATATTGGCACAACAATGAGTCGTGGTTATTGTTGGAAATCATTATGAATATTCAAAAGTGCTTTTAGCTATGACAATAAAGCATTATAGACACATTACAGTGCATTATGTATATGTTCATTATGCGTCATAATGTATTATAAGCATGGGCTTAATAGAAAGTGTTACCAAAGTATCAATGGCGACTACATTAATCAGACTTTACCACGAAAAATTAATTTGTAGTAATATGGAGGAAAGTCATGTCTTGAGGATGGCATGGCTTTCACACGTATACAAATAATGCAATTCACATTTTGCCCATGTTTAATCAGTCCTTACTACATAACAGTTCTTTACTACTAAATAATTTGTAAATGCGCCGTTGTAATTTGTTCTCACCAGGATATTTTAGACAGTAAGTGAAACATTGTATAGAAAAGACTTTAATCACGAGGACGCACCTGTTTTTTTTTCTTTTTTCTTCATGAACCGTGTTCATCGCATGTAATTTTCTCCGCCTGAAATTATTCAAACCACTGTAATCGTTTTAATCTCATCATAATCTTTTCTCATCCCCCAATACTCATGACTTTGATTAAATTAGATTTGCAAAGGTGAAAATGTCAGCTGTGGGTTGAATGATGCATTGACTCGGGAGACAGATGAAAGCCATTTAAACAGCTCCGCTCCCATTAAGAACAGAGGGAACCCAATCCTCTGTGTTTGTTTCGCCAAATAGGCAGCAGAATCCAGTGCAGCTATTCCCTAATGATGGCTGTTTGTGCAGGTAGTGTGTAATGGTGAGCTGGAGAGACGGCCGCTGGCTCGCGCTTGTTAGGCTGAACCAAGTCTCCGGAGACTCGTCTGGCGAGGGTTAGTTTGCTGTTGGATCAGGAGTCTATCTGTGGCCGCCTTTGTTTTCCTTTTCTCTTATATCAGGATGCGGTGTATTATTTGTCATATTTTTCTTCCCTTGATCCCATCTGCCTCCCTTTCTTTTCTTTTTTTCTGTTAGTCTCCATGTGTACTCACACAAGGCTGAGCTATTTACTATGGAGATTGTGTTCTACGAGCCCTGGCCAGAAAAGTCCCCCATTACCGGCCCTTTATGCCGTCGCGCTATTGATGGTTTTCCTAATGGCTGCCGATGGGCGCAGGGAGCCATTGGCACTGGGCCTTGGAGTGCAGCGCTCTTTTAATAAATCACAATCAGTCCTGTGCCATTACATCAATATTTTTGGTCAATTACTGTGAAGGTCAGGTGGTGCAGCTTCGCACTGGATCCCGTGGTATGCAGGCGTAGGAGAAACATCTGGTGCTGCAAACCCCAGAAAAAGAACAAGTTAAAGGAAAAAATGGTCACAAGCACACCTGAGTACCTGCAGGCGTCCTAATACAAGAGATGTTCTTTTCCTAATTATTCACAGGCAGCGGTGGTGCTGCCTGTAAATACAGACGGGAGGGGAAGGACGGATGCACACAATGAAACCGGCAACCTTTCTCCTGCTGTGAAAATGAAATCCAGGAACACAAAGACAATGCGCTGCTATGATTACGACCTTTTGTTACTCGGGTGTAAAATCCGAGCCTGCCTGCTCACATGCCATAAAAACGTATTCCCCAAAGTTTCCATTCAATAAAGAGTCTGAAAATGAAAATATTATTTTCTCACAAGCTGATGGGAATTGTTGTTTCCTCACGGCAGGCATCTAATATCTTCTGACATAGTGTGACCCGCCTGAATGCAATTTGTGTCTTAATATCCAGCTTACAGCGGCCCTGGCCTCTGGAGGAAAGAGGTGTTAGGTGATTTTCCCTTTTCCCATTCCCCTGCTTCGTCTTTCCTCCGTCTGCGGTTCTGTCTCTCTTCGGCACAACATACAATTTCTTTTCTGGTTTCTTTCTCACTCCTTGTCCTTTTTACTCTTTCTAGTTTCACTATCGGCTTCAGTTGTATCGCCGAGCGTCCAGGGAGGATTCCCTCCACCAAGACAGAGGCAGTATCTATCGTTTTTGTGCCCTTGTCTGTCATCTAGTGTCAAGACAAAGACAGATTCACAGCCAGACAGATAGGTCGACTACCTGTTCATCCATACGTGTCTGTCCCAGCGTCTTGAGACTCAGGTGTACAACATGCCAACCTGCTGTCTTTTTAAAGGAAGAGAGAAGTAAATGAACAGCCAGCGAGATAGCCACAAATGAAACAACTGGCAGATGTCATTTTTTTTCCCTCCACATCTTTCCATTTTTTTATTTCTTTTCTGTGAGCCCGGGTCCACTGAGCATCCAGACCTCCGCAGTGTTTATTTGGGTCAGGAATCATCTTTCATGTATATGACACCTAGACAAAGTCGACGGACAGAGAGGGGAGATGAGGGCAGATGACTGAGAACGCCAGCTCACAGTCTCTGGGGACATATGCACTGCTCTCCTCTTTTTTTTTTCCCCCCTTCTCATACCTTCTCTTTATTGCATTCTAATAGGCTGACTAATGTACCATGGAAATTCACTCTGGATGCAGGAAGCGGGGAAGTAAAAAAGGAAGGTGGTGGCAGCTGAGAAAAGGTTGAAGTGTGAATATAGAAGCGGTGTGCACACTTTGTTTTTCATCCAGAGTCGTTGTTGACTGGTGATGTAGCCAGTCTGTTGAAGGCAAATGGAAACATTACTGAAGATGCAGAGGTTTGGCTGTGCTTCAGAGCATTAGCTGTTCATCTGCTTTGTCTCCTTCTGTCCTTATTAAAGCTGCATCAGCATGTTTTTTTTGAGTCCTGGTCTAGTCGCCCCCAAATCACACAAAAAACACACACACCTCGAGCACCAGCTCCTCTCCCTCTGCTCCTCCTCCCTCGTATAAGCAGCTCATTTTCTGCAGCACCACTGCTCTAATGGACGCCCTTAGGCTAGAGGCTTCCCAGCCAAGGGACATCCATCTTTTGGCATGTCACACTCCCGCCCGGCAAAAAATCTTTGTGATGTGCACTCCAATTTTTCTTCAGTAAATCAAATCATCCTTCCTTCAGAAAGACGAATGCTTTAGGGTTGGAGTGTTATAGAGAAAATCAATGCCAGCAAAATTGAAACAGTATGCCCCCGTATTGATCGGCCTTGTGAGATCGAAAACGAACAGCTTTGTAACTGTTCTGCTGGACAGTTAGCTGACCTGTAATGGACAAACTATTGATATTAGCATTACTATTTTATCTTGTGCTATGTCATTTCTCCAGCGCACTATTGAGGGAAGGAAGCCAGAGCAGAACATCCTCAGTTAGAAAAGGTTTCATCCTCTTATCCGCTAACGATACAGAAGACAGTGTGAAATGGTGTCTACACAAATACTAAGGGGGGTTTTGTCTTATCAGTTTTTTTTTTGGGGGGGGGGGGGCTGTTTTGGTTTTATTCAAGGAAATCTTATTTTCCTCTACATGATATCCCCATTAAACATACAGCATTTTATCTAATTACAAAATGAGTGCAGAGCAACTACTAATGTGTATACAACATTGTCCCTGGCTCATGAGGGCTGCAACAAAAAAAATCATCATACCATCTTCATCATCAAATTTGTGGTGTTGTCCCAGCAACAGTCCAAAGACTAAAAGTATTCAACAGTGATCAAAACAGAGAAGTAAATAATCACATGTAGAAAAGTGGAATCGGTTAGGGGTTTGGCATTTCTGCCGGATTATGACAAAAGCAATTAATTTGTTTTCAAAATTGTGATTTCATTTTCTGTTGATCGATTAATATCTTTATCAACTCATTATTCCAACTCTACAGAATAGTATGTGAGGCATAAATAGAGTAAGCCAAGAGCATCTATTGTATCTATTCTCCAGTATCTACACTACTTGCTAGGGCGGTAATGAACAGTTGTTTTTATTATCATTTAATCTTCTGTATATTTCATGATCAGTCTTAAAAACGGGAAAAAAACTGTGAAAAATGCTAATCATACTTTAACAGAGCCCATCATACCATCTTTAAGTTATTTGTTAGATTCAAACAGCCCCACAGCATTCAGTTCATGCCTATTTAGACGTGCGCGTAACCCGAAGATGTGTAGGATTATTTCCTATCTAATGACTTAAATGATGAGTTGATTTTCAAATTTGTTGATTAAGCCCTCCAAAACTTACAAATCTGAAGTATTAGGTTTTAACAATGAGTATTTCTGACTAAACATGCTACAATCAAATATTATTTATCTGAAGTTTAGATTCAAAAACCTATATTATCAGCTTATTATAAATGAGTTGATGCGGTTTGATCATATATTATTTAAAGGAGAAATCAACATAAAAAACCTCCCAACTCTAATCATAATGAGACATTCCTAAATTTGGATTGACGTCCTGATGCGTGACATCTTTTTATTTCAATTTAGCTTCACAAACTATGAACGACTGAGAATAGCACCAACAAAAACACAAAGACAGAACTAAACAACAGAACTAAAGCTGTGGCAATTTCTTTCCATCTAGTGCTTATATTGTGAAATTGATCGAGCAAACTGGTTTTCAGAGCCTTTAATTTTCAATTAATCACCCATATGATTACAGCTCTTCTGCTCATTGTCCTGTAGTTGGCTATCTTGGTAGTTGTGTCCCACTCATCAAGCCTCCTCCTCTGGATTGCAACTTTGTCACCCTCCCGAGTAATCCATTAATTATGCTCCGAACATACCGTGTGGTTGTACTCGCAACAGAGACAGCATTCGTGTTCACATAGCACTTTTTTAGATAAATGGCTGCACGAGAAGCAGCCGCAGCCAGATTAATCTCTACTAGTATGCTTTCGTTCCAGACTTAAATCACAATTATGATACATAATACTGAATGTAATGCATGTGTTAAAGCCGGGGCCTGCACAGTGTCCGCGCTGCCTTTGCGTGCATGTTTTATGAACACGCCGTACATTACGGCTGCGCTGGTACTGTGCACGCAGAGCTGAAAAAGGAAATGGGACTCCAGCACGTCAGCGGAGATTATAACCATAGGAAACAAGAACATAACTGTTTAGAGTACACTGGCTCTCGGAAATGCACGACTCGAGAGGGGGCAGGAAGACGGAGAGAGAGAGAGGGAGATGGATGGAACAGAGGATGAGAGAGAGATATTTGTTACTGAAGGATCAAAAGTTAAGATGGAGACAAAGACAGGACAGGGACATTTTTTCTTTCCACATCCTTTCCTCTTGCTGCAGTATATACTAAACCATAGCAATGAGTGATTGCACAAATCTGTATGTAAAAGGTTGAGAGCGTGTCTTGTTTGCTGGAAAACTCTGCAGCTGCTGATTTATCTGACCATCAGATAGCGTTTGTTGCATTTGGGAATAGAATAAACACTGTTGTTGGATCCCAGCTCTTTCTGATTTATACACCAGATTATCCAATTGGATTCATTTCTGCACTCTTATTGATTATTAATTGCATTCTAGTCGTTGTAGCTGATCCTTTTGCTTTAGGATGTTTATTAACGTGCATCTGCGGTGGGTAATCTCTGACATTAGCTCTGTTAAAAAAAACAAAGTTCATGTACAGTACTTAACAGGTCATTTTTAACTGATAATGGCTTTTGGTTTGCTTATAAATTCTTGCCGTCTAAACACAAACATGACCCGATGTACAGCGCAGTGGCAGCTGGAGCAGTCCGCAGCTCCCGTCTCATCCGAGGCGGAGACAGTTGTTTCCTTTAGTCCAGATTCCCCAACTACTTCAAAACCAATTAGCTGGGGCTCGGGTTGTAGTCATCTATCTGCCTTGATACAGTCATAAACATATAGCATAAACATAGTGTACGAAGCAATGCGAGCCTGCCTTCGGTTACGTTCATCTGTGTAAACGAGACTCTTTGTATCTCCAACGCCAAAGTCCATAAACGGGTTTAAAGTGAAACCCTCCACCTCATTAATCATGCACAGTGACATGTGTCTGGGACAGAGAAGTTGCGACGGGGACAAAAAGGATGTTCCTTAAATCTCTTGGGGTGACTGTTAAAGTCTGACAGGCTCGCGTTCCATCAGTTACATAAAATAACGTGCCACGAAGGCCCTACCGTGCAGTCTGGCTCATGGATATGAATTAGAATATGGCCTTAATGATAACATTTACCCCGACTGTATATACAGTACAGTGGCTGGGGCTGTAAGGAATAGTAACAAAGTGTCATGGCGGAACATATTAACAGCTGATGATGTCCATATGTTAGCATGCTTAAGTGTTGCAGTGTAGTCCAAGACTCAAAAGATTACACTCAGTGGGGCGTTTAAGATGACAAGGAAAAGGCATGTGGTTAACTTAAAACTGCTACTTTTAATCATTATTGTGGAAATGGTTTATAACTTATAGATTTAGTTTTAATGCCATGTCATGTTGCAAATATATCCATGTGAACTGATTTAAAGTGGATGGTAGTCATCACAATTCATTTTGTGTGCAAAATTTAGGGCGAGGAATTAAATATAATATTCAGAAATATGTTTTCATTAGTGTATAATCACCTGAAACTAAGAATAGACAAACCAAACACTGGCTCTCGAGAAGGCCTTTAATTTCTTTGGCCTCTATATGGGAGGATGAAACGAGGGGTGTTCAGCCAGTTGCAATCTCCAACCAAACCACTAGACGCCACTAAATCCTACTCGCTGCACCTTTAAATAGTGAATCTTGTTATGATAGTCAGGGGTTGGAAGTGTCACTGAGCATTCTCCATTGCAAGCGGTGTCGTTACCCGCGTAATTTTTAAGTTGTGTTACCCAAATGACGCATGTTAACGTACATAAATGACGCCTCATTGAACGGTAACCCTAAGTATGAGTTTCTGTGCCCAACCTAACTAAACCACAACATTTTTTTTTAATGTTAATGATAGTCTGAAAGTCTTTATATGTCATAGTATATGAACTGTTTGTCAGAAAGTTTTATTTTGAAAGTCTAAACTGGCGTTGCATAAAACATATCATTGCCACGTTGACCATAAATACCTTCACATTAGATGGGTAGGTAAGCGTTACAGGTTAAAGTGTTACCGACCAATCTGTTTTTGACGTGTTTGACAATAAATGTAGTAAAGATTGTTCTCACACCAACTTGTGATCCAATTTGTAGACATTTCTTTTAACCAGATAATTTATTATTTCTTCCAATTACTTGAGCTGCTTTTAAAACCTTTCACGTAATCACAGCAGCCACAGAAACGCCCTCTGGATTTCACAATGATAAGTTACTATAATGTGTCACCGAAACTGAAGGAGAAAACCTACGAGAGCTTTTCAGTTTAACCGATTAACCATAAGCCATTTACATCCTTGAGATCCTCTTTTGGTTTTTACGCTATCAGTTTTGTCCGTCCTCTTCCCGGCAGCTTGGAAATGTAATGGGATCCTTGTTATGAAGTATGAAAGAAGGCCGCCATCCCAGAAAGACCAATTACACCATCTTACCTCGCTGCCTCGCTGCTCACAGCCCAGTGTGACTCTGTAGCAACTCTCAGATTTATGAGTTTCATATACCCTTAAGAAAGTATATGGCCTTGGTGGAGCAAGGTCATGATAAAAGGGTGCTGATCAATATCTGAATGAAAAACCATTTGGGAAGTTTTTAGGGCTTTTCTTCTCCTCTCTGCCAGGATGTAATATCTGCACAGTATCGATTGTTCGGGGCCAGTAGTTAGTCAAAGGCTATCTCCTTTGACTAACCCCTTTGCAGTGTGTCAGCCCCCCCTTCTTCCTTGTGATAGATTGGTATGCTTCCAGCCACTGTAATTACACCATGGTACCAGCAGGTCATTTATTTTGCTACTTTCACCATTTGCCAAAAAATCGCCTTTATCTTCAGAAGCCAGCACTATGTTGTGCAACCAAAGCCGGAAAAAAGCCACATAAAAAACCAAGGTCCTTGCTTTAGAGAGCGGAAGACTGAAGATCATCCTTTACTCATAGATCTTCAGCTTGTATTGCTGCTGTAGATTTACTTTACACCCCCTTCGCCGAGTTCAGGTTCAGTACCAACCCAAGAGGATAGAGCAGGGGAATTTGATATGTAAGCTTTGTGACAAGAGCTGCAACTAACGATCTTCATTTCCTATTAATCTGCTGATTATTTTCATGATAATCCCATTAATTGTCTTGTCTGTAAAATGCCCCC
This sequence comes from Sparus aurata, assembly GCF_900880675.1. Classification (NCBI taxonomy): domain Eukaryota; kingdom Metazoa; phylum Chordata; class Actinopteri; order Spariformes; family Sparidae; genus Sparus; species Sparus aurata. The sequence continues at coordinate 13,481,381 of NC_044187.1, forward strand.
AAAAATATTTTGACAAATGCTTGTCATAATTTCCCAGAGCCCAGAGGGACGTCTTGAAATTTCTTCTTTTGTCCAACCAACAGTTTAAAACCCAAAGACTCCTCATTTACCTTCAGAAATGACAGAGAAGAGCAGCAAGTCCTTACATTTAAGAAGCTGGAACCATCAAATGTTTGATATTTATCTTCAAAAAAATTACTAAAATCATTTATTGATTAAAAAAGTAGTTGTTGATTAATTTTCTTTCAATTGGCTAATTGACTGATCAATTAATCAACTAATCGTTGCAGCTCTATTTGTGATTTGTGATTAAGAACTCACTCAAATTAACACACTCACTACAGAAACAATTTAAATAATGGAAAACAGAATGAGGAGGAGAACCAAAAACACACAATGCATTATACTGTGTTCCCTCTATAGAAAGCCTAATTTATAGAGCAACAGTATAAAAGAAGTGGTAACAGCTGAAACTGGCTCAAAAGTGCAGTGACTGAAGTTCAGATGTTCAGATGAGGTGAGGTATAATATGAGTAACATAATAAATCATTGAAAAAAAAAATGGTGTATTTAAAATTCAAGACGGCGACTTTTATCGGGCGTAATGCTTTCTGTTTTTTCCCCTGAATGAAGAGATAACTACATGGCCATTATAGTTAGTCAGACTTCTGTTTATATGATCGTCTCAATCACCTCACAGTGGAATTGCTGCACTTGACACACACACACACACACACACACACACACACACACACACACACACACACACAGAGGCACGTACACCGTGCTGTAAGTGTTGTATAATGGGCACAGCCGTATGATGGAGAGAGGGGAGGAGGTGCTCATGAATTGCAGACAGCCTCGCTAGATGAGATTGCCGAGTCTTGTAGTCCCGCATCAATGCTGAAGCAGGAAACACAACAGACCATTGTTCAGAGTTTAAGGGAGAGGGGCACAGTGCTGATCGGTTTGTTGTGTAGCCTAACAAGCCAGATGAGCAGAATTTTTGCCAGTATTGCATTATTTCAAAATTTTCCTCAAATTTAGGATGTTTTGCTTTTTAAAAAGTTTACAGTTGTATGTCTCCAAAGTAGTGTTTCTGTGAAGTTTTATATAATTACGTTGACTTACTGTACACACCTCTTTCTGACCGTTGTGTTTACATGCACGTTTGTTTAAATAAGAATGTCACCAACATGATGCCAGTATAAGTTCCAGGGTATCCTCCAGACATTTAAGACTGGAGCACAGTGTCTATACATTTTCCCACATTTTTTATTTATTGTTTTTATTGTATGGTGTTATTTTATTCATGTCAATATTTTTCAATAATTTTTTCCACGTTGACGTAATATCGTCTAACAAAATATCGTGACAAACCTGCCACTTCCTGGTTTTGGCGTCTGAGGTGATTAGAAAATAAATAAAAAAATCTCCACAGACCTCCAGTCTCGGCTGACCTTGAGCCTCTTCTCCACTGTGTTTTTCTTTTGGGGTGTGTTGGAAACGCAGTTACGTGCGCTCAAATTTGTCATACTATTCAAGATCAGCTCTGAAAGCTAGAGGTCAGGAGATTATTACAATGGGCCAGTAATGGCAGAATTATGCAACTCCGGTCCAGTGGATGCCCTCATTACCTCGCAGTAGTGGTGATAAATGGCCTTAAATGCATGTTGTCAAAATCACAGGAAAAATGTGACCCTTCATCAAAAATACAGATGGTACCACTTCAGCAATGTAGCAGGGGAAGTCTGTGTATACTATTTATTATGTAATTGATGCTTTAGATAACTTTAATAAACCATGAAGCTATGTTAACATTAAACAATAAAGTCAAGTAGAGGCAATATGTTTCATTTGATTTTTCTTTTTCTTTTTTTTCTTTTTTTTTTTTTTACAGCTTTCCTATCTTTGGTCAATATTTACTACCTTACTAAACACAAACATTCTTCTTTTTACCTCCCATGAAATCTAATATAATTAGTCTGGCTTTTTTTGTTGGTGAATTTACACTGAGTGTAATTGCTGCTAATTGGAGGCCGCACACTAAGCTGGTGGTAATTAGGGCTCGATTTGCATTATTTCATCTGGCTGCACTGCATTGTGGGGAGTCTGAAGCTTTTTGCTTCTCCTACCCATGGGAGTACTTTCATCCTCACAAGCCGGTGATGTTGTAGAGATGCAATATCACTCCCTCTTTTTTTCTTTTTTTTCCCCCCAGATCTCTTTTTGAAAGCTCTTGGATAAATTGGAGTTAATTGGGAGGAGTGGTAGGTCCTCATATTGTCTTGGTAATGAGAGCGTGTGCACTCTTGTGTGGTAGCAGCAAATTCAGTGAAAAGGGAGTTGAAAGCAAAGCATGTAAATGTACATGGACTTTGTTTCAGTGTAAGTGAATTCATTTTATCCCCCCATGTTTTTAAAAATCTGTAAGCAAGAATATGCTCCTTTTTCTTGGATATGTTTCGATGCAGTGTTGGACCCCTGTATTGCACGACATTTAAATTGATATTAAAAATGGACAAATTAAATGACTCGATCCTGTGATTAATAATAAGGATGTGCAAAATTACATATGGACTGTCATTCGAGGGGATAAGATGGAAATGTTAGCGGGTCTGTGACCCTGACATTACCTCTGGTAAATCTTGTAAACAACATTAGCTGAGGTGAATTAACATACACACATGTAGATGGTCTCCCGTGAACCTCATTGGAATGGGAAGGATAAGCATTAATGCACATGTAGAAAATCACTCCGGCAAGACTTAATCATGCCAAACAATTTCTGTGGGAAGGTATTTGATCCTGTTTCATTTTAATTTGAGTCTGGAGATACCGTCAGAGCCATGGCTGCCACCGTTTGACAAAGAGCCTGTGCTCAAGCCACCAGTCCTCAACATGACAAATCCTCAATCTATTCCTGCTCTCCCGTTTCTTCTAAACACATGGTTTATGCAAATCAAAGCAAAATGATCTTGGGGATAGCAGCAATGTTTGAGCAATTTGAGGGCCGTCAATGGGAGCTGGCATTAATATAGAATAAGCAAGGAGAGAAATCTCTTCTGCATATGCAGGTCTCATTGACTGTACCCAAATTAATTTAGCAGAAAGGTTATGAATGACTGTTTGTGCCAAAGTGCAGGCACTTGTAGTGATATATGAAAGCATATTCACTCTGCTTGTCCTGCTTCGTATGATAAAGGTCATGTTATTTACATTTTATCAAATGCTTTGGAGAGCACCACCATGCAAAAACAGTAATATTTTCTTTACCTCTCCATCGTCACTCAAGGTAAATTCCACCTTTCCCAGCAAGCTGAATTCATTTAAAGTAACTATAAATAACAATGATGAAAACTGGAAGCTTTCCTGTTCTAAAAAACTGTTTCTAATGTCAGTTTTGAAAATAAAACAACTTTTAAGACTGAAAATGGTAAAAAAAAAAAAAAAGGGAAAAAAAAAGAACTGTATTGTATCCGTCTCTGGATGCTCCTGTGTCATTGAATCCTGATGGATGGCGATCATTTGTCCTTGTCAGCAAATGAACAGTTGTGCCATATGAATAGCAGCGCTATCAAACTTTCAGGACCTGCAGAGAGAATCTATTAACATGTTTTAAACTGGCCATTTGATGATGATACACAGTGGTCATCAAATTGTTCATTTTTGTTTAATTGTAGTTTCTTAATGCTAGATTAGTATTATATCGAGGATATGATTAAACCTTAATACCCCTCTAGGGAAATTGGGTTGGTGCAGCAGAAAACTGTAATACTCAATACAGTAAAGTGAAGAAAATGACCTTGAGACTCGTGTATAAGATTAACAAGATCAGGAGAAATATTTTACCTTTTTTTTTTTTGTTTGTTTTTGGTTGAAATTGTTACATAGCATTTTTGCTATATACTTTACATTGGCTTAAGCAACCCAATCACCAGAATGAATATTTGCGGCGCAACTCTGCAAACCATAGATATGTTGAAACATTTACTTTTCTCTATGTTGCGAGTTTATGTTTCTTTAGTTTTATTTTTTCAGTTTTATGTTGTGACAGTGCTGTGCTTATGGACAAGACCTGTTAGGAAATACCCACTAGATTGTGGTCTGGAGAACACCATGTTTTTGGCTTTTAAATACCAGGTTTTGCCACCACAAACATGGCTGGAATTGTCTCAGAATATCCAGTGGTTTCACGCTTACAAATGTTGAAACGACAGACAGCGGTCTCTGGCTAGCTGTAATGCCACCACCTTCCTCTCCTTCCGACATGGCAGTCAACTCATATACATGTAACATCAATATGATATGACACGTACTGTTGAAATGTCATTATGGTACGTATGACACGGACAAATTTAAACTCTCCTGTGGTTTGCAGGAACATACAATTCCAGCATTTCATTCCAGAGACTGCGTCGGATTTGTGCTTTAAAAACATTCATCTTATTTCACACTGACATTCACACTCTGTTGTAAATAAATGTGCTTCTCGCTTGTTATTTGGCTAAAAAAACCACACCCACGTGTCAGTTAATAGTTTATTGTAGAGGACATAGTTAATGTTGTTCACTCGGCCCTCCACTTTTCTGAACGCTGTTCTTTCTGAATAGGCATTTCATTAATCCCGAACCCGCTCTCATACTGAGCACTCCTCACAATTAAACGATTTATTTTGTATGTCACCTAAGCATGCCAGATCTACTTGGATGCCTGCTCTGTTTTGATGTAAATGGATAATTTAGTAGCACAATTGAGATCTTTAAAGGAGCCCACCAGTAAATATCTGCTTTCAGTGTGCCGGTGGTTTGTGTTGAGTTTATAAAGTTGAAGGCATGACTGTTTTGTTAACTGATTCGGGGGAAAGAGCATCAGGGCCACATAAAAAAGGAGAAACTTGAGCTCCTCCATTCATCCTTCTGTGTTGGTAAACTTCCTTAAATTTACAACTCCAGAGTCCTGGGGAGAATCCAAAAGATGTTTAAAAAAAAAAAATAGACAGAGAAAAAGGTAATTACTATTTACTACCTCACATAAAACTCTTCCGGACTCCGTTTCATCAGTAGCCAATGTGGTCTACATTAGACAAATTCTCCCTAATACACACAAACTCAGAGTGAGGCTAGCGGTGATATATATTCAAGTTCTGCTCGGATTTAAAAGAGCACACACTCCCCTCTGTCAGATTATCTCTCCCCCACTTTCATCATCAGACAACAGTCACTTCAGGCTTAACGAGCGGGCCTTCCAGACACCTTTTATGACCGAACTAATTACTAATTACACAAGTGGTTGGCGTGAGCCACAGCACAACGCCGGCCCTTTGTTATTTTAATTGTTGTTATTTTGAAGAATGGTGCTTCAGTAAATTCTGCCAAGGATGCCCTAGGAGGATGGATGAGCTCTGAATAATTTATCATCTTTGTGGAAACACACTCGGTGTGTGGTATGGGGGGTTGCATAGCGCTGTACATCTCCATTCTTGTTACGCCGGCCCTCTCATTGGGGATTGATGACGAGGTATCTCTCATCGCGCGTCCACCTCTTCTAGCACCCCATCATTAGGACTCCCATTGTCGCCTGTTCATGGCGTCCTGGATGAATATGACTGGCAGAGGTGGTCCCCTCATGCCGTGACTAATTACTCCAGCCAATGGCTCCCTTCCTGATGGATTAATGTGTATTGTGTGAGTCGGACAGACCCCCCCCCCCCCCGCCGCGAGATGAGAGACGAGTGCGTCCTGATTTGGAGCGGTGCGCCATGCACAACCTTGATAATTATTTTCATAGATGAATACCATTGCAGGCAGGATGATGAAGTGGCCATTTGCGTTTGGAGACTATCACAGGCAAACACGGAGCAGGGTCTTTGTCACCAGCGAGAAATCTGGTCCTGCACAGACCTGCGTCCCATGTGTCTTTCCAACTTGCATTCTGAGCGCACGCACACAATCTCTCTCTCTCCTGATTCACTGCTCTAAATTAACAAAATCTACATTCCCATTTATGCCACATTCTAAATTTAACGTGTTCTCATATTGTAGTCGTTCTCTATGGCTGTCTGCTGTGCACTGAATTAAATGCCCTCTGCAGGGTCTTTTGCATCCAGACTCAAGATATGAGCCGTAGCCATTCTCAACTCATCAGCCTTTTGAGACAGATTTTTTTTTTTGGGACCAAATAAATCAAATAATCAATGGTTTTCATTACCCAGGACGTACAGGGTTTTAAAGGACCCGCTTGGAAATTGTATTTATTTTCTTGCGTAAAGCTCCTTTCCCTTTTAGAGGCCCCTGTGTGATCATTGGTGTTGGACTGAGGATTTGTGAGGAGCCCCCGGCCAGAGCAGCATTCAAGAGTAGATCCCATAAAGTACGCTGGGGTTCTCCCGTCATAGCTTATGCCACTGAAACCATAAACTGTGTCTTCCTACACATTCACAGGATACACTGCAGCCACTTAAGACTAACCTGGTCATGGTTTTGTTTTTATTATTTTAAAAGTAGTTTGTATGGTTTTAACCTTGGTATATCTTTCTTGTGATTCTTCTTTTTAAAAACCTTATTTTAATAAACCAAAAACTGTGAAATATAAAACCATTGTGCACCCATGTGGTTTAAGGTAGCACATATCTCAATTTGAGTGTCGATCCTTCTGGCCTTATTTTCACTTTTTCACACAGCACAGCAGAATTAAAGACGTTTACAGTATTTCATGAGCCGTGGTAAATTGTTGCAATGGGTTTTCAGGATCGTGTAATGGTGAACAAAGCCAACAAAACTAACTCCAGCACAAGCCTTGACTAGGATTTTCTCATTTCCTAAAAGTGTTTTTTCTCACGAGAACATCTATTCGACTGGAGTCAGTCAGTCAGGATTCAGTCTCACTGGAAACCAAACTGCGTGTTGTTTTTCCCTCCCCACCTGAGTTGTTAATCATTAACACATGAGCTGTTTTTTTTTTTTAAAAGTGCATCTTAATGCTGCATAATTAACACATGAACAGCTTTGTTGTGTACCGAAAAGTTCTTCAGATGAAAAACTCTTCAAACCGGAAAGGAAAAAAATTGCTTATGGAATGAGAAAAATGATTTCCTTACACTTTGTTGAGCCTTGAAGCTATGGGTAATGAATATTTTAGATTATATTTTAATTAAAATCACTTTCAAAAATAGAAGTGATATTTCATCATAGACAGGTACACTGTGTACATGCACAATGCTATGTGGCAGTGGCTCCTCATTAAAAGTTAACACTTTCTTTTCCCAGGGAGCAAGATGATTTACTGACCGGTTCTGGTAAAGGGAGATGTGAATTGGAAAGAAAAATGGGTGCTGTAGACATTGATTAATATTGGTAATGCTATCCCACCCCCCACCTCTGTGTTTGTAATGGCCTTCTCCTTATCCTGCTAGCCATGAGCCCTGACAAGAGGTATCCTGCTGGGCTTGAAATGAGCCTAGAATGGAAGCACGTGCCACAGAAGTGTGTGGAAAATGATCAGGCTGTCGTTTTGCTCATTCCACTGTGATGTACTTAGTGCTCAGTTCACCTTTGAGAGAGAGAAGCAGTGAGGAGAAAGTGAAATAAAGCGAATACCTTATCCTCTGAGATGCAGACACTGTCATTGTCAAGGACAGGGATACAATGATTTGGGGTCAAAGCTTGATTTTCTTTTTCTTTTCTTTTTTTTTAAGAGTGATGCCGAGGGTTAAAAAAAAAAAAAACACCAAACACAATGCTGGCTTTATGCATGCTCGCTCGGACCGAGTGCTAATGCTGGGCTGCTATACCATGCTGGCTGGTAATTGCTAACACATGTGCTACCTCTGTCTCGCTGCAGCCGGCCGAGGGAGTTCTGGCGCCTGGACTACTGGGAGGACGATTTAAGGAGGCGACGTCGCTTCATCAGGAACCCCTCCGGATCCACTCACTCAGAGGCTACGCTCAAAGCGGCGGCCGAACACGGTCAGTCCCATCCTCCAGGCCGCAGCCTGTCATTAGCAACCCCCTTTTCTCACTCACTTGGTGGTAGCGCCAGGTACAAGGTAATAAAAATTAGTCTTCCCGTCGCAATAAAAGATTTATTGCACCACAAGACACAGTAAAATCGCACCCTCATTTGAATTTCACAAAGGTAGTTTCATACCCTGCCACCCATTATGCAAAGCTGAGCTAATAAGCGGCCCGAGTGTTAGCATGTTTTTTCAAAATTCAGTTTGGAGACGGTATGAATGAGATGAAATGTGAAATTTTGTTTTTTTCCCCCCTTGCTGCCCAACAGTGGCTGATATCAGTGGTGAGTAACATTTTTGCTCCCTCCTTTATTTCTTCCCTTATTGAGATCTCTGCTTCTCGATGAGGCATCATTTATACCTTTGATGCATTCCTCTGCAGGGTAATTAGCAAGATCAGAGGAAAACACAATATAATTCATACCTTTTGTTGTCAAAATTAATTTTATATTTAGATGTATAATTAATGTGGATAATTTATTGCTTTAATGTCTTATAATGTTCGACAGTTATACGTTTCATTAGTCCCTCAGGTTAAATATCATGCTGGTGAAACACAAATTCTACCAAACGTTGTCATTGAACATAGAGTCCACATTGTACTAAAATTCAGGGAACATATAATTGGATTTGGAAAAAATACTCTGCTATTACCCAAAGTGCAGAGTTGTCATTAAGACTAACAACATTGATTTCTTTTTTCTTTTGTATTGGAATAGGTCAGATCAATATCTCATTGTTTCTGTGGGCCTCTCTATAAAGACAGGTGCTGATTTTCAATAAACCTCGCCTGAGAGCGACTTAACACTCCCAGCAGTCGCTTAGAACCAGCGTATCTAAATGACACATGTCCCTGCATTAAAACCAGGAGTCACATTTCTCTCCTAGAGTTCATGTGATCCCTCATTTCTGCAAAGATCCAGCACACACAAGGGTTTGCAATCATCGTCATGCTGGGCCTACATTTACCCGCTCAATCATTTACTCTCACCAATAAACGCCCAAAAGCGTCCTCGATGTGTCACCTGCGAAAGTCCCCTTAAATGTGACATCATTTCCAAAGACAAATGGCAGGTGTGACAGGAGTCAATACGAATGTGATCTAAAAGCAATAAGTGTTGGGGATCCCAGGATCCTGGGAGACTCCTGGTCCGCGGTAATAGCTGCACTGTGGCGGCAGCTGGAGGACGAGGCCGAAGCCAGCTGGTCGCTGTTCCTCTGCAGCGAGCAACTGAATTTTACTTTGTTTCCATCTCAATGCCTCCTCGTTTTCCCTTCAGCTAGTTCATGACACAGAACAGACACATCACTTATGTTCTGTCATGACTTCTTTTAACTAATGAAAATTTGTTGAAGCTGTTCAGGCATTTTTGTCTAGTTTTTTCAGCTTTTATTCAAAAGCATTTCAGCTGCATATATTCATCACTTGGGGCAGAAAAGACGAATTCCTGCAAACAACATTTGGTTTCAAAGTCAAGTCTGTGTAAAAATAGCCTGCAGCCAGTTGCGGCAAGGGTATGCTACCTCAAGAGAGTATACTGCCTGGCTGAAGTATGGGAATATATCATTAAAATAACTCTTTGACATTGAAGCCTGACGGCATCCATTTTCTGATGTAACCTTTCGTCTTGTTTTAGTCGACCCGACATTTGTTACGGAAGTGCAGCTCAAGATGAGAAAGCATGGGCTGAGTTTCCAAACGGGGCACAAAGGTCATATCTGGCTGTAATTATATTCATCAGATGCAGGGGAGAAAATGCAGCCTCACTCCTTAAGAAAATATTTAGTATGAGATCAAGTCTGAATTTACCCTCATTTTCTAGCTACTTGTGGCTGCACTTTTCACATCTCACGCATGGTCATAAAATTAGAGGCAGTAGAAAATATTTAGCATTTTTTACTGAGTGATCTATAGCAACATTTTTCTTTTTTTGATCCCTCTTTAAGAAGAAGGAAATGTATGTCTTTACTTTTTTAAACATGGAGAAAAAAATGTGCATTTCTGTGTTAAGGATAACTGTTATCATTCATACTGCGCCAAGATGATTTCCACAGGAGAGTTTGTGGCTGCCAGTAGCCTTCAGTAGGCTGTTATGTATTTATGGCTGGAAAGAACCATCTTTTCTGGGGATTGATTTGGTCTGGTCCAAGGCCCGTGTAGCAGAGGTGGCAGAGTAAATACCTGAAGACTAATGTCTCTGTTCGGGTAATCAATACTCGCCTCATGACCACACTCCTGGCTACGTTCCCGTTAAAAACAAATTTGTTAATTTTGACAATTTAATTGCTGTGACCATGCATGCCTTGAGTTGTATAAGCAGGTAGTTGAACCGCTCGGTCGGGGGAAATGGGGAACTTGGGGAAAAAAAAAAAAAAAGTCCAACCTGTCGGGATTTACGCCATTTCTGCTCCCTGTGTGATGAGTGATGAGGTTGAAGTGTGGATTTCTTTGTTTATGTGTCACCACACGCTCTTTGCATAGATTGTTTATCATCTTTTTGAGTTATGCTCTAATTTCAAATGACACCGTAAAATTGGGAGTTAGGATCGACATTTTCTACATCTATTTTTCATTATCACTGCAATTAGTATTATTAAAGCCTCTTTTATTTATGGTTAAATTCATATCCTACACTCACACACAAGCATATTTTTAGTGTAGTGGATGCAAGTTTCTTTGCTAAGGTTGTCCATTTTCCGCACACACACACACACACACACACACACACACACACCACCGAAACCTCAGTGTTGTCAAATTTAAAAGGAAAAAAAAAAAAAACCCTTCTCTACTTTAGGAAGAGAAAGAGGGAGAAGTTAGCACATCACTTATGTGCACATATCTTTTATGTGCTCCTGCTGATAAGTGATGCAACTCTGGTCAAAACAGCTTTAATTGACGTTCTTATAGAGTATAATATACTGAGGTACTATTAATAACTTTGTTTTTTAAGGGTAAATGAAAGGAGCATAGTTTAAGGTCAGCCCAGTAGTCACGAGGTTCGGTTGCGTCAGACTGTGCTTGTAAGGCATCGTGCTCCATGTTAGCAGTAGTTGTATATCAGAGTGAGAGTCGGCAAGCATGTTTGCAGCTAAATGCAGCGAGGTTCAAATGCAACTGTTTTTAAAGCTCCTGATCAGTCCTCCTGTCCACTTGCTTTGGTGTGAATACAATGGCATGTGGTACGTATTAGGGGAGCTGGTAGTAATTTCGGTGCTGCTAACTAAAGAATCCTCCTGGGAGGCTTAATTACAGGAAGACCATTCTAAATATCAGTGAGCTGCATATTTTCCATGACAAGAGATTTTTTATCCCGGCTCTCGTAGCAGTTTCAAAGCATATAGCCACATGACGCTGCCGTGCATTTTTAGGAAGTGCAATCGATCTCCCCCTCAGGTGATGTTAAAGAAAGAAGTCCACCGGTGTTCAGCGTCTCGCTGGAGGGAAACTGTTTTGCTCTTACTCAAACGCCGGATTAGAAAACATGCACCGAAAAGCAGCGAGAGCTCTCGCTATAATGCCAGCTATGTTTACAATGAGGGAAGAGCCACTCGTTGTCTGTGGATCCTCAACATGCACCGCTGGGGAATGCACGGCTCTGTAAATGTTTGCAGATTACCATTTTTCTTAAATAATCCACTTGGAACCCCCACGTCATGTTCAGTTGAAATCATAATGGGCAGTGTGCGACCCCCTTTAAAAGTGTTTGAATTTTTGTGTGAAATGGTGTTTTGCTTTGAAGTATGTGTGAGAGCGAAATGCATTCAGGGTTCTGATTATGTGAGCCTTTTGTCTGTGTTTCATGTTTTTGGTTTGCTTGCCCGCATGTAGCTCTGCAAGTCTGAAAACGCCAACAAAAGTCAGCATTAGCTCTTGCTGATGAGCTGAGGCTGAACAGCAGGACTGATCAACTTTGCAAATAGTTTTGTTCGAGAGAGAGAGAGAGAGTAAATCCACTGTACTCGACAAAAGTTTGCCTTTTTTCTGTTGGAAAAACAAAGTTTGTATCCATGCTGGTAAGCTGACAAAAACAAGATATTAGAAAGATAATGTTTTAAAGATTCACAGGCTAACTTATGGTAAAAGTGGTAAATGACTGTAGTTTTGAAAATAGAGTAGAGATTATACTCGGATTTGATTTTATAAGGTTGTTCTGATAATCGCTGATTTGAACAGACAGCCTTCGTTTTATTTACAGCCTGTAGCTTAAACTGAAGCATTTGGTGAAAAAAAGCTGGTGTCTCAAATTTAAGCACAACCACAGTTTTAATAAATCTGTTACGTGGAGAAAAAAATTACTTTTTTCACTGTTTTGAAATTGTTTATAAGATATGTGTTTGTTTTGTTTTTTAAAAATAAAATCAACTCAAACTTCTCGTCATTGAAACTGGGAAAGCCTTCGGAATTCAACAGCTTCATTGTGTTAACCCACGATACAGTCTGTAACTGTAATGTATTTAAAGGTAAAATAAAAAAGCCCCCTTTTTCCCTCCCTGCAGCGTCCGAGGAGGATATTCTCAAAGGGAAGCAGTCCATCAGGAGTCAGGCTCTGGGAAATCAAAACTCGGAGAGTGAGACGTTACTAGACGGAGACGATGACACTCTGTCATCCTTGGAGGACAAGGACCTGGAGAACTTAGCAGGTAACGGAAAACGGCCCGTCGTCATCACCTCTCAGTCATTCTCAACCCTGCAGCCCGGGCAAAATAAAGGCACGAGGTCACTGTAATTGTTGTCAGTGATCTTCCCATGTGACGCTGCTGTTTATTCTAACACATCTTGACGTATTAATTGTTTCAAAGTGCAGACCTCTTATGTGCTTTATACCTCTGCAAAGCTCAGTCATTGTGGCACTACTATCCAAAGAGAGAGCTGCATGAAAACACACTATCTGCACTTTTCTGCCTGCCACTGGAGGTCTTGCTTCACAAACACACACACACACACACACATGCTGGCCTGAGCTGCAACTCTCTAAACATTTCTTTTTTGTATCCAGCAGTAGCCGATCTTATCCCAGGACACTGTTTACCCTGCTATCTGATTCAAGAAAAAACACCATTGCCTTTAGTAAAAAAAACCTCTAAGCACAAGCTGGTGTTGTTCAGCCCCTTTTGTTGCCTTCCATACATCTGTTATTTAAAATAATCTTAATTAAATATCATATAGTCGGCTAATCGGATTGCAGCCTAATCCTCATTTTTATGTGCAGCGCCCAGCAGACTAAGCTGCATTAATGGGGGCTCAGAGTCCTATTAAAATAACGCTACTGGATGACAATAGGATTAAACGTTGAATCCTGTCTAATAAAGTGATGTGTACAACAGCAGAGGACCGGGCAGAGCAGAGAGCTGCAGCTTCTCTCCCCTTAAGCAGCTGTCTGCTCCAGGTGTAATTGAATGTCTTTGACTGGATGGAACAAAAAAAAAAAAAAAAATGTTATTTCAACCCACGGATAACATGTCAGTTCTCGCGGGGTTCACAGAGAGGCAGAGGGAGGAATGAATATCTATCTGTTTATTCCATCCGTTTGCATGAGTTGTGCGCAAAGGGCGCTCTGGGAAATCAAGCCGGGCTGCGAGCCTCCTCTCTCCGCAGCGCACATCTGCAAATACAATGCCTCGTATGTTTGCCGAGCCCGGGCAGAGCCTCCACCCACAGCTCCCCTGAGCCGGGCTCTCATTGTCATACTGGCATAAATTAAGATTGATGAGAGATTAAACAGAGCTTTCAACCAAAACAGCCGCGATCAATGACTCCTGACTGACAGCTGATTTCTGACCAGTACGTCTCCGAAGTTATTTATTTATTTTTACACTTTTTAATTATTATTTCAGCTACAGTTTTAGGACACTTTCCTGCTATAATCTTTTATTTTGTGATGCATATATCACACTGCCTGCCGCCTATTTATTTGGCTGATCTCGAATGTATCGATTAATCGCACATTAGGGAAACTGCAGTTTTTAGCCGTAGCATTTAGCCTCACTATTATAACGCAACTCCACTGCACAAAATACTTCTACATGCGCATAATTCTCTTGATAAACAGGCTGAACTTTAAAAAATACACTTAAATGATCGTTCATCTTTACCACGTGTTCCTCATTAATAAAAAAAAAAAGCCCCGTCCAGGACTGGAGGGCCACACTTGGTTTCATCAGCTCAGTGAAATCCCTTGTTAACTTTTATAAGTTTACCTTTTACCCGTCGGTGACTTTTTTTTTTTAAGACAAAAAAAAAAGAGCGGGGAAGAAGCCAGCCTGCAGAGAGGAAGGGCCGCCGCGCTTGTTTACTCTGACCGGCGTGTGTGTGTGTGTCCCTGCAGGCCCAGTAAACCTGAGCACCAGCGCTCAGCTGGTGGCTCCGGCCGCGGTGGTGAGAGGCACCCTGTCCATCACCGCCTCCGAGCTCTACTTCGAGGTGGATGAAGACGAGCCGAGCTTCAAGACCATCGATCCAAAGGTAAAAAAAAAAAACAGAGTCGAGATCCATTGATCACGTCTCAGATTGGCACACATTGAAGCCGTGCAGAGCTGGAGTTTAAACTGCAGAGCTGGGCGAATGTCTACAAGTGTGTTGTTTTTAAAATGAGCAAAGAAAAACGTGCAACAGCGTTGATGTGTTTGTGTGTTTTTATCTGATAATGTGTCGAAGAAGAGTTGGTGTTACTGTTGAAGTTACAGCAGACTGCAAATAAAACTGTGATTTATTTGTATATTCGCTCTTTACAGTATGTTTAGGATTGAATTTAAAACGACTCTTATTTTTTCTGAATTAACGTTTAAGTAAAACAAAACAAAAAAAAATTATAACACCACAACTACGTTGAATATTGTTTAGTGGCTTTATGTATTTTTTTATTTTAAATATAGATGAAATAATAGATACAATTAAACATAACGACAGGCCCTCACATTAGCGATGATCATCATTTTATAGATGTGTAGGATATATTTCTTTTACTAAACATATTTTTATGTCTGATTTTAAAGACATAATACCATTAAAGAGTGAAATTTGGACTATTTATAATAATTCTCATAGGTGGTAGCTTCAGATGACCGCTGACCCCACAGGTGGTTGTTTGCACAGTGCATTGAATCATCGTTATTTTTTCCCACCTAAATGTGTATTTGAAGGTGTTAATTTGAAAAACACCCACATTTAACTGAATACTATTTAAAATCTGAATGTATTAGAATAAACCTGACTGTATAAGCGACAGTGTGTGCTCTAAAATGAAGCGCCTGAGTCAGACTGGATGAGGGTGTAGCTGCAGGCCCTGTCCTCCTGCTGCAGCTCAGACAGAGAGCATAGATGCTCCCAGGCCGATATATTAACACGAGTCCGCTGATTTACATTCATTCGAAAATCCTTTTGAGCCCGAGACGCACTGTAAAAATAACTTACGGCCCTTAGAGTCCACTGTACACATCCCGATCTTTAAATGTTTTGTCAGTGTTGGTCACAACTCAACTTCCCCTCGTGAAAAAAAAGGAATGAATATTTGAATGATTCTCTCCATCCAGACAGCAGCAAAGAATAAAAAATAATAATAAAATAAAATGGAATGCAACAGATTAGCCTGACATAGCAGCTGTCAAAACACGTCAAGACACGAGGCCAAGTTGTAATTTAATTTGCAACATTTTATTAACATTTCTTTCTTTCTTTTTTTTTTTTTTTTTAAAGTCACATAATGAAAAAAATTGAACTTGGCACGCTACATCTTATTCTTTCACTTAACGATTTTGTGCATATATTTAAATAAAAAGGGTTCTTCACTTTGTGAAAACATTTAAAGAAGACAACTAAAAGTTATTACATTTATCTGAAAATGTACCTTCACTTTCCTTTTTCTCTCTGGCAGTGGCCCAATTGCTCCATTTAAAAAAAGAAAGAAATAAAAGGGGTTTTGTGGTTTTCGCTCGCTGCGTTATTTTCTTACTGATTTGTTCACATTGTTGGAGAATCAGTTGCAGAATCATCGTTGTCCTTCTCTGAAGTTTGTTCTTTTTCTTTGTTTTTATTTATCCCAAAAATGTCTCTCAGCTCTGTCTCGACGATCAACTTTATAGTTTGTCCAAACTCTTAGCATTGGTGAGGATTTCCCTCGCTAGTCTCCACGTCTGCTTAGCAGCAGCCTCCAGGGCTGAGTGAGGCTTTCCCTGAAACAAGTCCAAGTTTGGCAAGAAGTAGTGGGGGCATCTGCGGCACTGCAGGCAGGATATGAGCTGCAGCAGGATGCCGTTCAGTCGGTCTCCGAGGCAAGACTCGTCCCAGTCGGTCTCTCTCGGGTGCTTCTCGCACTCGTACAGCAGCAGGGTCTTCATGTGGTAGTTGTTAAGCGGCTGTCCCGGCAGCTCCAGGTGACGGTCCCTCAGGGTCTTCAGCACGGACAGACACTTCTTCCTGCAGCCGGCCATGAGCAGCCTGTTCTCGGCCTCGCTAAACTGCAGGACCCAGGCGTCGCTCTCTGCCGAGCTCTGCTTCCCCGTCAACGAGTAGCACTCTTTGGAGAGGAGGTTAAAACCCTCGGCTTTGACTTCTGCCACCCGGTTAGGACCGGGCCAGGGGATGTGGGGCATGGGCCACTGGGCTGCACTCCTAGGCCAAATCCCAGTGCACTTGAACGCGGGGGTGATCTGCACCACATACCTCTCCCTGATCCGTAGTTTGACCTCGCTGGTGTCCGCCACCATCTTTACCACGTCGCGGTAGCTGCATTTATCCACGGCCTGCGCCACCAGCGTCTGAAACCTGGAGCGGATCTTCCTGGCTGACAGGTAGCCGGAGGCGGTGATGAACTCGACCCACAGCGACATGCTCCTTTTGCGGCCATCGCTCAGCTTCAGCACCGCGCAGCCGGGCAGGGAGCCGTCATCCACGAAGTTGAACACCCCCATCTGGTTGAGGTACAGCACCACCTCGAACTCATTGGGGGAGATGACCTCCATCCCCTCGTAGCGCGCGTCGATCTCACTGAGGGAGCTGATAAACCGGGGCTCCTGCACTTCCACCTCCTTGAGGACATCCGACACCACTTTACAAACCTCCCTTATAGTCTTCGCAATGGCCGCTTTGCGCGCTTGGCATCTCTCGTTGTAATACTTGTTCAGCTGGTAGACCAGCTTTGCCTGCGTCGCTATCATGTTTGGGCAGAGGTCCGGGCTGTACACCGGAGAGTCGCAGTAAGTTGACGGATCCAATGCTTACCGGTAAAGCCAGAGGCAAGCGCTTCCCCGTGCAGGAAAAGTGTGTAATCAAAAGTTGTTTTTTTTTCTCTCTTTCTTTTCTTTTTTTCGTTGCTTTTTGCAGCGGATGGACGTCAGTGTGAGGAGGAGGAAACGGATAGGGATGCAACGTAATAGCCTGCTAAATATCAGTCCCAAGTCATGAGCACTTCCAGCGCGGCTAGGGTAGACTCATATTCAGGGGCTGCGGGTCACCATCCGTTGTCCTGGGCTGCAGGCGCTAAAAGGCTAAAAACATCGTCTGTGACCGCTCATCTCCTCTTGCTTGAATACTCTCTCCTCCGTGGCCCCGCTCACTTTTCGTCCACACTCAGCTGTGAGCTGGACTTGTGTAGTTTATGAATGGCTCCTTTAGGAAGAGTGAAAAGGGGGCCGGGCTTGTCCTCCTGCAATCATGTGCGGAGCTGTCAGTGCGCGCAGCCAATCAGCGCAGAGCAGCTTCAAGTCCGCCTCGGCAGCATCTGGGTGCGCACGGAGCTGTCCGCCCGCTTCCCCGGGCTCGACGCAGGAAAACACAAACCTTCAGGTTTATTACGGGCGAATTCCAGCGTGAGCTCCTCTGACACAGCGGTGAAATATTTATTTTAAAGAAAAGCGTTGTTCTTCGCGCGAAATTTTCGCTCGAGGATCAGGAGTGTAGACAGTGTGAGTGACAGCTTTTAACTTTAGAACCTGCTCTGCAGATAAGTCTCCCCGTTTCTTTTCAGCTTTTAATTGGATGTGTTTCTGCGTGTTTTTTCTCGACTTGTAAAGGTGCAGTAATTGCAGTGTTGTTCTCTAACTGACATCATCTATTCCATACGTCCTACTTTGATTATAAAACTCTTGTGGGTCTTTGTTGGCGTAATCTTGAAAAATGATACACCTGTTTTCACCGATTTAAACGTGATTTTCCCTTCTTCAAATTTGACTTGTAACAAGATGCATGATCAGTTAGTTATAATATTCTTAAATTAAATAAACCCGCTTAAAGTCGTTCTCTTTACCTTTGTATTCTATTTGATTTTATGGTAAATCATTCAGAATATGTGTGTGTGTGTGTGTGATTATTACCACATTCACGCGAAATGATTTCTTTTTATAAACAACAAATATTCCACTCCGTTGAATGATGTTAAGCATTTTTCTGAGTGTCGGTTCATGTTGAGTGCACCTGCAGCTTTAGTCTCTGAAGAGAAGAGTAGAAAGTCAAGTAGAAACGACCGGAAGCGTGTAAACTGAATTGATCACCTTTTTGTAATAGTCAATTGATTTAAAATTGTATTGCACACTTTTTATTGAAACAGGCGCTGGTTTGGAGTCAAATAACTAAACACTACACACACACTACATAAACGCTACACACACACACACTACACTAACACACACACACACACACACACACACACGTTAATGTGCCCGCGGGTTTATCGCCGTGAACCTTGTCCATACTGAATAATTTAACCGGGGGTCTCTCCTTGGTTGTAATTGAAGCCCTCTCGTCACACAGACTTCATGTTGGACCGTCTGAAGGAGCCATGACGTTCCTGCCGTGTGAGACGTATTTGGACACGTAAACACGGTGTCAAAAATTAAAATTAAAATCAAAAACCCCGCAGTGAAAGCCACGTGAAGTATCGCTACACGTGTCCGTTTGTTTTCCCGTTAACGAGGTCGAGGTCGTTAATCAGCGTCAGGCCCTGAAATTAAAACGCAGTTTAATTGGCCGCGTTCTCAAGTCTGCTTTCTTTCAAAGGCTTCGGTAATTTAGTTAAATACGTGTTTTAATTTCACGTTAATTATCTTTTGCGAATAAAACTCCTCACTTCCTCACTTATAACTGTTCTATAAAGTTCAATCATGTGCTGTAATTTCAGAAAATAAATGAAGCCAACAATAAAAATCAGAGATCGTCAATACTGAAAGATCTCCAAGGGCTTCCTTGAAATGTTGATGGAGACAGGAGGGATGATTGTCTGCATAGCTGCATTATGGCTGCATATGCCTGTTGCGCAACTTTATTTCAAAAAGCCATAAAAAGCAAACTTTGGGCTATTTTTGTCCAAATAAAGTCCTCCTGTCACTGATCAGTTTTACATAATGCAGAATACAAACTCAATGATTTCCAGAAACTCCTTTTTTACTGATACGAAGTAGCCAACTATGCAATAGGTTCTGAGATAATCCACAAACATTTCAGGAAAAGGCAAAGATTAATGAGCCCCTCTTCATAGTTGCCACATCTTCTGGACTTCATCATGTAACCTTTTTTCCAAGTGCTGATGGGACTTTAGGGAGTGTAAAGACGCTCACGATTAAAATTATGGAGCTCAGTATTTAGTTCAGTGCGCAAGACCTGCTAAATATTTGAGCTCATGTCAATGGAACTAATAACCTCCCACATTAAAAATGCAGGAGGCACGAGTTCACACGCATTAATTTAGATTCACTTGGGATCGTATTTGTTTTATCGAGGTCTTTCAGAAACGTGTCACACAAACTGTATACAGTATTTTAAACACAGAGTTTGTAGTTGAACATTTTGCACACTTTTCTATAATTTTGACTGAGCTGAGCTCGTCTTGTCGCATAGAATAGTTGAATTAACTTTGTGGGTGGAGAGGTTAAGCGTCCAATTCAAAACGTTCAAGGGGAAACATCACTGGGTAGCATTTGCTGGTGTGTAATCACATTTAAATGTGATGCACATGCAGATAAATGAACACACAACATCCATTCGGATATTCTTCCCAGAACTACCAGAGTATGTAGAAACGACGATCGACAGTTGACCTGTCAACCTTGATTTATTATCAGATTTTAAAAGAAATACTAATCTGAGGTTTGACTCTCCTTCTGTCTGCATCGTATTCGAGTAAAGCGATAATTATCTTCATGTTTGGAATTAAGCAAAAGATAGAAATGAGAGAAAATATCTGGCCTTGTGATTCCAGGATGGCTGTTTATCACTGAGCTCACAGCTCCAGAGAGATTAATCGACACCACTTGGAGAGCAAGTGTCCAAATATTATGAAGGGCAAGCTAACTGTAGCTTCATGAAATATACGGCGACAAAAGGTTTTTATAAAGACATTATGAATCCTTTTTGGCCCGCTTATCAAACCTCATGCTTCTGAGCAACTGTAGTCATTTTTTATTGCTATGTAGACTATACTGGGTACA
The DNA here is from genome assembly GCF_900880675.1 of Sparus aurata. Classification (NCBI taxonomy): domain Eukaryota; kingdom Metazoa; phylum Chordata; class Actinopteri; order Spariformes; family Sparidae; genus Sparus; species Sparus aurata. Next base: position 13,501,815 of record NC_044187.1, read on the forward strand.
GTGGATCGGATTTTTATGAAATCAGTCTATTGAAATGAAAAGATCAGCCACATCTCGGAAAACTGTGCGAACATTTACCATGTGTGTATGTACGTTTCATGGGACTAACTGCATGTTACAGTCCTAGGTGGAAAAAGAAGTAAAGTCAGCACACTGTTGGGACACACACTCTCGAAGCTTGTGTCATAGTCTCTAGTTTATTAAATGTACTTCTTTCCCCACACTTTATGGGAGCTTATAGAAAGAATATACGGCCACCTAATGCTCACTCACTCATTCATCTATTCTTGCTGCTTCTTTGTGCCCTTTATCTGCTGAAAACATTCAGAATTATCTGTGGTTCCTAAAGAGTTTCCCCCTGGTTTATATTGACTGGAGAAAAGATCAGGGGCCTGTCAGAGCGCTCTTTGATCTGAGGCCGTGTGACGACTCCACAGTGATCCCCTCATGAGCACAAAACAGTGTCCATGCCTGTGCAAATCTCTGCCAGCTGATGAGTAACCCCTCACTACTTTTTTTTTTCCTCCTCTCGTGTCCTTGCTCTGTCTGTCTTTAATACGGCCTCTGCTTTATTCTTCCTTTCTTTCCCCTCTCCTACCAGATTACGCTGGGTAACCCCAGGTGGCTCAAGAAAGCAACCTCAAAGGCATAATTTGACTTTTAAACATATTTGAAACATGTTTGGTTACTTTTCGTAGGATCTCGTTTCATGGATGTCATGAAATGTTTGTCGTAAAATTTAATTTCAGTGATCATTCGGTCGGTCTGATTCATCCACTTGTTGAATCGTCTGTCTGAATCGCTAGTATATACTGTACAGATGCAGAGTATTAGTAAAGAAATGTAAAGTAGAGTGCTGCACAGTGGCCCTGGTCCTTGTCATAAATCTCTAAATGTTATGGCTACATTTATGGCAAAGTATAGAATTGATATTTGAAGAAGGCAACAGAAAAAAGGGCTTGTTTTGCAAACAAAGGTGCAACCATCCCCTCCCTCTGTTTACTCAAATTGGTGTGCTTTGTAATTCCAAGAGGATGGCGATGTCGAAGCTTGGGATTTTTTAGGTAGTGCTCCTTTTTCCTTTTTCTTTCGCTGGAAACACGATAGGTCAAGGAAAAGTGGCTCACAGCTGAACAACACGCACATGCACATGTGCACACGTAAACTAAGTGAGTACATTTTTGATGCTCTTGTTCACACATTTTGTCGCTGTCTTCCAAACCCGGATGGACCCAGCTGCTCCCTCCGTAGAGAGCTCAAAGAAAATCATCGCAGGCAACTAATTGCCTGGCAGGCCCCTGCATCTGCTCGGCAGAGAGCAGAACTGATGAAGTCACGGAGCAGATGTGTGTTTGCCTGTGTGTGTGTGTGTGTTTGCCTGCTTGTGTGTGTGTGTGTGTGTGTGTGTGTGTGTGTGTGTGTGTGCGCGCGCGTGTGTGCACCTTTAGCAGCACCCTCTCTGTGTTTAGACACAAGTCATCAATATTGCATGTGGAGTTATTGTTGCAGAGCCACTCATGGAGACTACTAATATTGCTTGAATGAGGAAGTGAAATTCATTCTACTTCAAGCTGATTGGTCAAAACAAATGCCAGCAAAAACCTGATTGGAGGAACAGTTCCTTGGATCCCTAAATCAATCTCACTGTATTCAAGGCTGTTCCTATGTCCTTATAGCAGACTATTTACTAATCATAACTGATTTTGCAGTGCGTTTATCACAAATACATCCCTAAAAATGTTTTAACTCACATTATGTTGATTATATTTTTGAGTGGTTCTGATTGACATGTCACAAACAAATGAAGAAGCTGAAAGTTTAGATTCATATTGCAATTCTCGTAATCTTAATGGAGACACTGAAAATTGAAATAATTTAATTAAAATGGTGTGACAGCTCTTGCAATGGATTTAAAAATACAGAAATTAAGTTATAAACAATAAACCTGGTAGTTATTAATACATTTTTCAAATTTGTAATTGTAAATTTAAAATGACACAGATTAAGATTGGTTTACAACTTGTACACACCCACAATGGTAATAGTACATATAAATAGTACACACATTATAGTACAGGTCATTGCTTGTAATTGGACTAACTGTAAAAGTATTTCATTGTCACCATTTATACATTGAATGTACATTATTTAGTTTAATTTGATTTTTATTTAAACTATTAATACATGGTATGGTATTGGAGCACAGTCTATATTTATTGAACATTGGTAAACTGTGATGAAATTGAATTAAATGATCACTCACAGGACCACACAATTATATGAAAATCAAATGTAACTGCCTCAAACAACTGACAAAGTCATTTATTAAAATTCCATCCTCAACAGGTCATTTTTTTTTATCAGACTAGCACATTTAGTACATTGAGATATAAATTTAATCATGCAGCTAATGTTATGTCACAGTAATATACATTTATCAATGACACAATAAGTGTGTATGATATAAAACCAAATAATACACACAGTACTAGAAATCAGAGCATATCATTAGAAATAACTTTAATTTTTGACTCCTCAGCTTGTTTCTATGCAGACGCCCACTGTAATACAAAAAACATGAGTCTGCTCAGTGTAAGTTTTGTGAACTAAGAGGCGGTTAAATTATGCTGCTTTTCCAAATCCTGTGTATCCTGTGGTTTCCAAGAAAGTTTTAGCCAAGGGCCAGGTAGGAAATTATTTTGGAAAGAGCCATTACATTTTTCCTAAAGGTCAGTGTCCAACCTTGGACTATGCAATGATAAAACCCCCATTGAGAGGACATTGGTAACTCTAATTAGTGGGGTGGTGACGGCTCCTCGGGGTTAGCTGGAGTGGCTGAATGGATGGTCACTCAGTCAAGGAAAACCACCCCGGTGTTATGTAGAGACCAGTCCCATATCGTTAAGCTCTCCCTAAAGTGTCAAACTGCTGGGACTGAACCCCCCTCCCCTCTCCTGCTCGCTCCGCCAAACTCTCATGGTCGCCAGGGACGACCTTCGGCTGCAGCTGCCAATCACAAAGAGCCATGGCAGCAAGAGGTCTCTGAGAGAGGAGCCTATTGATTTTCCAGTTAGAGCCTAAGTAGTGTGTGCTATAGGACTAACGGACAGCCCAAGCAGGTATGTCATTATCAATGAGGCCAAGGAAACGGATCCCCTCACTCTCACTCATTCATATTGGCCTCCTTCCCTCCCTCCGTCTCTCCTTCATGCCGTCCCACCGCCTCGTCCGCTCTGACAGAGTGCATCCTGAGATGGTCAATAAATCGCTCAGCCACACCACGACAACGACTGGCGGAGTGATGGGTTGGGATGACCTTCTTTTCTCCCTCTTTCTACTGTTTCCTTCACTCTTCCACCATTTGCCACTCCCTGCTTTTCAGGTAAAGTCATTATAGCACCTGGGAGACATGAAATGCTTCCCTACTAAAGACAAACTTGTTAGCCTCACATAGGATTTATTTCCCCCCATCCTTGAATTCTCAACATCCGGGGTCAGTTAAATATCAAGCATCCCCAGGCCCCTCGCAGCCCACTTTGGCTCATCCACTCATCAGGACACCCAATTATTATCATACTGCTCCACTTGTTTTGCCTCACTGCTTATGTCAAGTCACAGTCCAACATAAAGACATGTGCAAACAATTACGATGATGATATAGGCCAATTAGAGGAGATAAGGCCATGTCAAGGTTTAAAGCTTCCTGAAGTGAATTTCTGCTCCCCAGTCGAGCAGTTAAGTCTTGTTACCTTCTGTCTCCTTCACACAAAACACACTCCACCTCTAATTCCTCCCTCCTTTGAGTCTCAAACCGCATCAGCGGTTGTGATGTAGTCTCTCGTATTTCACTCCAGTTGTTGCAGTGAGGTTATATCAACGATCATTCTGTAGGGATGAGGTCAGCGCTCCCCTGGCCAGATGTGGTCTGTTTAAGAGTGACGGAGAGAGACTTGTTAATGATGGACTTCAAAGCTGTGGAGGACCAAAGATACTGCTCCTCCTTTAGCTTATGGACCATATCTGTTGTACTTTTAGCCATTGCCATACGATGAGATCAGGGGAAATATGTGGGCAGAATTCACAATCATTCCTTCTCAGTTATTGTTTGTTTTAAATCATGCTAGCAACGCGGCCCCAGGGATGTCAAGGTCGTTTGATCAGTTTCTCTGTCAGTGGTTGATTCACCACTATGGTTTGTTCTGAAACATCTCAACATCTTTTGGATTGATTGCCATAAAATGTTGTAGAGGTGTTTATGGTCCCCAGATGAGAAATCAAAGTAACAATTGTGATCCTCTGACTTTTCCTCTTGCACCATGAGGATCATGCTTGGTTTTTAGTATTTCAACAACTACGGGATGGGCATTCATAGTCCCCAGAGGATGAACCTTACCGACTTTGAGTATTTGTTTATGCCAACAATGTAAGCAGCAGCCAGTTTTCATTCATCCAATAAAATATCACAACATTTATTTCATGTATTTGCATAGATTCTTTTAACAGACATCCATGTTTCCCAGTTGATGAAACCTTAATTAACTTTGGTGATCCTATGCCACCCCCCTAATGCCATCACAACCCGGTATCGCACTAGGCCTTTGCAATAGACCCGCGAGGCCACTGTGTCACTGTCGAGTTTGGCCTCACCTATCGTTTAAAAAAAAAAACAAAACATAGTTCTTTCCGTCATTATTGCCCCCTGCTGGTTCTGCATCTTGATGCACACATGGACTTTTGCACCTAGACCAGCCAAACTGTCACCCTCACATGCTGACTTCCTATCACAAGCTTTGCTGTGAGGCTAGACTGGTCACCATGAGGGTGATGAGGTTTGTGATTTTGAAATGAACATCCCCGCAACTAGTGGATGGATCAAGAAATGTCCTCCACAGGATGAAGTGTAATGGAAGAAATCAATCTTGCTAAACATAAGCATGTAAGCATCGTCATTGTGAGCATGTTAGCATGCTGCTTATAGCATTCAGCTCAAAGCACGTCTGTGGCTAAGTAGCTGTTGATTTTTTCGTCTTGTTTAAGCATCATTCTATATGTAGGTCCTGCACTTAAGCCTTTATTTTTCAGTTCTAATCAGACCATTTCAGTTCAGTTAGTAGATGGTGGAATTTTCTTTTTCCCCTTGACTAGATTTAAACAGTGACTCTTGTGCAAAGCCGGCCGATGAATCTCTGCACCAAGTGGTAACCAGGTAGGACAGGGCGCGAGGAGACAAATGCCACATTGGCAATCACATAAAGAACCATTAGACACAGTGTCATCTCGCCTCCTAATGATGACTAATGTCTCCCTTCCAATTGCTCTTCCCTCACACGCACAAGCACACAAATAACCACACCATCTCCCTTTTCACTAATAAACATGCTCAGCCTATCTATGTCGTTCTGTTTGTGACCTGACTTTGGACCTTAACAAAACCACAGACCACTGTGGCCGAGACCTGGCTCACACTTAACCAAGCACCTCCAGACAAAGAGCTGCCACCCCCTCTTTGCACCTGAGCCTAGCCCCTCCATCATGTTCCATCTCTGGGCTTGACTGGACCAGTCAGGGGGCAGGTGCCTCCCCTCCCTTCCTTTGATTGATCCCCTCTCTCCATCATTTATTCCCTTCGTCTGCCTCTGACACACGTGTCAAAGGCAACACAGCAGCCTGATGGATAGGGCTGTTTATGGATGCCAGTCTGCCTGGTAGGCTACTGATATTACAATCAGCACCTGTGTACCTGCTGTTCACACGAGCCTCTGTTATTCAGCTGAGGTCAGAGAGACACCCGGCTCCAATTGAAAGATCGATGTCCAGCCCGGCGTATTGGAAATTGGAATTGTAAATGCGGTCTTGATGTGTCAGGAAGGTCTGTGCTGAATTTCAGATGATAAAACTAGATCCATATGTCGTACAATATGAGTGAATATGTGTGTTGCTGAGCTTCCTTTTATCTGTATTTCTAATCATTGAATACCTCATAAATACAAAGATAAAATGACTGGATGGGGACTTAACTCTCAACCTGTTAATTCCTAAAAGAAATCAAGAGAAATTCTAACCAGATGCATTTGTTTTTATAAGGTTCGCTGATAGGATTGATGTGCTCTCTATGTAAAGACATCTTCATGTGCCCGAGAGCAGAATGTTACATTGCTGAATTCTGGTGCCTCCATTGCCATTATGGTTAATGACCCATCCAGTCTGGTTGAAATGGCACCTCCATAGGGACATTCTGCAGATTACTTACTCATCCAAGACTCCTTTCTAGCAGACATCAGCACAACAGAGCTTTACCTCTGCTCTGTAGAAGCAAGAATGTCGAATAAAATGCAGTTTAAATAAAAAAACCAAAAACAAATGTTGTTCCACTACGCGGGTGATCTGTTATACTGGCAGTTTGTTGGTGACTTTTCTAAACCTTTGGTTATCCATCTTTTTACATCTCAATAACAAGATATGATGCACATCAAATTTGTTTCACACCAGCAATCACAGTCAAATCTAGTCTGGATATTAAAATAAAATGCTGAGTCGCAGTTAAATTGAATAGTAAAATGTCAAAACCCTATAAAGCTGGAATAATTAAAGTTTGTATATTAACAAGGGATCAAATGAGGCATGTGTAATGCCAAAGGGGTGGCTTATAGTGACTCTCTCTCTGAGTTCTTACTGTTTCTGCAGTTCCTCTCAGTTATATGAAGCACTTTAGCTACTTTTAGCTTGCTGTTTTGCCTTTGTAGCTCACAGCTCACTGCTCTCATCAGCAACATTTTCAAAGAGACTAAAACCAGATCTTGCTTTAAGATTTCAGAGGATCACATTTTTTTCTTCAAAAGAAAACGTTAAACATGAAATATAGTCAAATCAATGCTTCAAGAAAGCCTTTTGAAAGGACATAAAGATAGGATCATCAACTCTGCAACCAGACAGGTTGTAGATTAGCAGATAGACATCTACTTAAACCACAGTTAAGTGAATCTTATAATTGAATTACTTCATAATTAATCAAAAATAAGAATGTTGAAAATCGCTACAAATTTAATTCACTCTTTTACAGTAACTTAAAGTGCTTGTCACTGATAAACCTGTTGCTCCGATTGAGTCACCTTCAAATTCTCAGAAGCCTCCTCAGCCCTTCCTTTATTCGAGTCCTATTCTCTCCCTCTTCTTTCGCCTCGGACAACCAACCCCGAATTCCCCGAGAGGGGTGTACTTTTCACCCCACACCCACTTAAGCTGATGACAATAGCCGGATTAGAAAAGAATTTACTTCAGCGAAGCCTCGCACCAACCCCAAAAAAGCCTATCCATCACTAAACAGCAAAATGAGAGATTGAAGGAAAGCGGGGAGAATGCGATAGGAACCGGTCAGCGATCTTAACCTGTCTGATGTTTGCCATGGTAGCTTATAGAGGGAGTGGGGGGGCAATAGCATTGAGTCAAAAATGGCTCCTGTGCTTCAGCGGTGGTTCTGGGCTGTCTCCTTGATTTTCAGAGTATCGCTGAAAAGCATATAGATTCTTTTTCCCCTTTTCCTGATGTGCAAGTGTTTACTGATGAGCTTGACAAATCAAGGAATGTATGAAACCCTTTCAGTGCGATCTCTACAGGTGCTCGGCAATACTACTCTGGTCTCATCGGCGAAGCTGCTGGTGTCTTAAGTCTGTGTTTTTATATGCGCTACTGTATGACCTGCTAAATTTTACAGCACTGTCTAAATCTATACCATGACATTTCTATATTGCATTGTCATAAGTAAAGTTAGATTCAAGAATGAATCAGTTTTGAACGTAGAACTTAAAAGAAAAAAGGTTTTAAACATGCATCGTGATAATGCAAAGACAGCAGAGAGGATCTTCTCAATATATGGATGTCTGCTGCATTTCACACCCCTCTTCCCTTCACTTATGTAGCCTTATCCACTTTTTGTTCCCCGTCACCTTTGAGCCACTAACTCTGCCCTTTGTGGCCCCCGTTTTAAGCTGTGATGGGGCCAAAAAGGAAGCGCTGGTCTTGAATATAAAAAGAAACCAAAACATTGGGGCTATTTATTTTATTTTACTTTAGCATCCCTCAGTACTATATCTGTGTAATTTTGAATATATATTACCCTTTTGTATTGAAAAAGCAAAAAAAATATATAACTCACATTGTCTTGTTTACTGAGGGTAAGACTTGTCATATTTTTAATTATGAATTCCATGTTTATGTATATCCCCTCTACGGCCACCATTAGTGTTAAGTATTGCTGCTATAGTATCTTATTATGTGTCATGGCTCTACTGAGCCTTTTCATCCTCATAGCTTATGCCCAAAGGCGGAATGTTTAATGAGTTACTACACTGAAGCATTCACTTCTCTACCAATTAACCCCTGAGACCATTGCAGCATCTCCTTAAATCCACACAAGACCTTTTTTTTTTTGTTCCCACTCCAAAGAGGCTAAGCAGCAAATGAAAGGAAAAAAGAAAAGGCTAACCTGTTGGCAAACAGAAAAAAAAAGGCCGAAAAGGGGTTTAATCCTTATTAGGCTAAATTCAGACTAAGTGGCCCCAAAGATCCTTTCAAAGGGGGACTTTATTCAGGGAGTGCAAACTCTTACTGGGTGACGTTTGGGGCTGAATGCTTTGAGCCTTTAGGCTTCATAACCTCACACTTGCTACAAGCTGGGCTTGTTTATTTTGCTTTAATTCTCTCACACTCCAGCGCAGCATCTTAGTTGAGTTTATTTTTAAGGAACTTGTAGTTTGTTTTACTTCCCTCGAGGCAAATAGACCTTTATATGTGACCAGTGATTACATCTAGAATTAGTTATATGATGGTAGAACAATTGTGCCTATCAGTCATTGGTGAACACGAATGGTCCTTACTACGAATACTGACGCTTGTTGCCAATGTATCCAGTATTCTATCAACATTGTCTGTTCGTTTTGATAAATAAGCTCGATGTATAATTAATATATTTTTCTGCCTATTAATAGATATTTTTACTAGCTATTCTTTTCTATAGTTCTATGTTAATAGGAAATGTGCCTATTTGCCTTCTTGCAGAGCCAGCAGCCAGTTAGATTAGGTTAGATTAAAACTTACCTTATGTCTTGTTTTTAAAAACAACAATTTATGAACTATGTCTTGGCTTGGTACAGTGACTTCCTGTAGTTTTGGAGGCCAGGAAGCTCTCTGAAAGATATGAGAGTGATAACAACCTTCTCGTAACACCTTGTGTTGAAATCAAGTCAGAAGTCGATAGTCAGTGCTCTCCGACCTCCAATCTAAATCCAGCCCAATGCATCCTTCTGGATAACATGGATGTAGCAAACTGACATTTGTATAGCAAGTCTCTGAGCTTAACAAACAGTTAATGACCATTTGATAAGCACACTTATGGCACAAATATAGGAGTAGTAGGCTCGTAATGCATTCTCGCAGAGATATCTTTCAAGCACAAATCAACTGAATGGGAATATGAATGTCAACTACAAAGTTGTTAGTGCATGTTTCACGACACGAATGCTACAATAAAAATAAAAATAGACAGAAAGGTAATTCTACAGTTTGTTCACTGTGTGCACTGCCATATTGTCTTAATGTCGATGATCTCAGGTTTTCTAAATCTGGCCCAAGTTTTTGACTTTTCGATTTAAATGACCATTCCATTCCATTTTTCCATGTCGGGCATACATGGAAAAAAGGTCCTTTGTTTATCAGCCTGGCTGTTGAATTGGTCTGCAGTCAGGTATATCACTTTCTTCCTTTAATATTTCAGTATTTTCACTGCTCGCCCCGCTACACCTCTCCCATAATTCAACAATCATGGAGCATGTGAAACAGAGATGGTTTTAGAGCCAGTTGGTTAAATCATACTCCTGCTGAGGAACAAAGGCTACAGGATAACTGTTGGAGTGTGAAAGTAGAGTCATGTGGCTCCACTGTCTTAAGGTCATATGATTCCAGGTTCTTATGGTGAGAGAGCTTTGTTTTCCTCTTGAATGACTTGCTGATTTTACCCCAAGCAGAGCCTCCAAACAACTACTCACAAACCATATACCCTGCTTGAAACCTTATACTTACCTTGAAGAAATCTTCTCACTGAAAATATGTTGATGCATCTTTTTATTCTTCTTTCCAGTATGGTCCTTCCTTCTCCCTCCTCCTACCTTTTTTTTCCGGCTATCACTCAATCTCAAAAGCAAAATCTGTCTTAATTGGCTCCAGAGGGCTTGGGGAGGCTTTGTGTCAACGGTGATGAGGGTCCTGATTGGTCCAGAGGCACAGGCAGCCAACAGACCCCTTGTTAGTGTGTCGGAGCCCTTTGCTTGCTCGTTAGTCCGATGAACTCATTTACTGATCGGGGTGACAAGTCCTCGTTTACCAGTGTGGAACAGCGGAAGGTGTGGGTGAGGGGGGGAGCTGAAGAAGAATATGGGCGAGGAATAGTGGGATTGTAAGATGCAAGATGAATTTTGTGGATGTGCCAGATGAGAGTGTCAAAAAGCCCTGAAATGTCAGCTTGCGTTTGTCTGCGCTTTCTTTCTCATTTTCTGCTGCTGCAGTAAAAGTGCTGTCAGCGTCTCAGCCCACTGAAAGTCTGGTTATTGTAGATGGCTTGATTCCGGGATCAGTCAAGTGAGAACGAGTCTCAAACACTGTGGCTCTTAAAGCAGTGGTCCTCTTTGTGTTTGTGACTTTTGAAAAAGCAAATGGAGTCTTGATTAATTAGTCTTTGGAATCGGCAACCTGCGTCCATTGTTTGCATGTAAAATCATTCTGTGATGTGTTGGGGAGGTAGACAGCTTTTGGGAAATTAAAGGCAATAAGCAACTCTACACGCTGATATGTCTACAGGTTTTTTTTTTCTATTTTTTATTATGAATTCTATCAAGTTCTCCCAATGCCGCTTGTTCCTCGTCTCCGTTTTGATGTTGATGGATCACCTCTCTTCCTCCCGCTCATTAATTTCATCACCTTATCTCCCACACCACTTCATTTGACCAAAAGGTAATAATAAATCCCTCATCCATTATCCTTTAACTGAGGCAGCCATGCGGAAATACTTAATAACAGGCAACAAATTGAACTTCAATCACCGCATTTTCCTTCGTGGATGCACAGCACATTAAACTCAACGAGCCAATATGCATATACCACTTATCAAACGCTGCTGTTCTTCTACAAAAACAACGCTATTGGTGGAATTTTTTTTTTCAAATTTTATGACAAATAAGGATTTACTTTATTAGAAACTGGCAGTGACTTCCGTCCTCTTCAACTCAAGGGTCTTATCAGCCCCAAAACACACACTCAGCCTGGCGACAGGGAAAGGCAGTTGAGAGCCTCATCTATCTTGAACCACGCTACTGATAGTTGGTCTGTTGCTCCCCTAACTCTCCACCAATTTGGTGCAGTTTCAATTAAATTTCATCCTTGTCACCATGCTCCTGCACTTGACTTTACCCATGTTTCTAAAGAGGCAGCAGTGGGTAGAGGAAACTGGGTTTGCAAAGGAAAAAGTGGGGGGATGGAGAGGGTTCACTGGCAAGGACTGTCTGTGAGATTCAGCGGTGACAGTTTTTGTGTGTGTGTGTGTGTGTGTGTGTGTGTGTGTGTGTGTGTGTGTGTGTGTGTGTGTGTGTGTGTGTGTGTGTGTGTGTGTGTGTGTGTGTGTGTGTGCGCGCGCGCGCGCGTGCGTGCGTGTGCATGTGTGGTTACACACCGTAACCACAGTCACCAGGCCCCTCTTCATGTGTCCCTCTTCATTCCGCAGTCTTTTGGGCATCTGACAGAGACAAACGACAGTGCTTCAGAAATGAGCAGCAGCCTGGCGCACAAACAGGTTGAGAGAGATGGCGAGAGGGAGAAAGCTTCGCAATCAGGACTAGTTCCTTTGTTTTCTGTTTGGCCGGGTACTCCCGCGTGACGCTGTGAGATTGATCTCGGGACGCACCAGACCTGAATCCATGGATAATGTTCCACGTGAAATGAAACATCAATAAAACTGCACTTTAAACTCAACCGATCATGTTGACGTATAAACCCCTGTTCCTTTTTTTATGTTCCCTGTCTGGAATCTTCTCAACCTCAGTCGTTTCATTTTTATTTTTATCATTTTTATTTTGTTCAGAAAGCAAAATGTAAATGTGATGCAAGACTAGCACAGTCTGGTTTTTATGATTTTTTTTTTTCTTTCTGCTTCTTGTAGCATTATCATCTCTTTGAGCTTGACTGATTCAGTCCCACCATTACTATATATCACAGAGGAAGCCGGCGCAGCCATAATTCCAGCTCGGACAATAACCTCCACACCATTGTAATTTGTCCGACGTGGTCAGAGCAGCTAGAGCATTACAGCACGGATAGTTTGTCACGCTCCTTGTCACCGGCTCAGCTTTTTCATCTGCAAGGGAAAGGGCGCTGCCGATAGGGACAATGATCTTGCGAACATAGAGTGCTATTTACAGCGTTCCAGGAGATTCATCGGTCCAGGGAAAAATGATATCTGGCTGCCTCCGCTGGTGTCATATCTATCTGTGGAATCGGAGACTGCAACTTCATCACATCAGCCCTGGGCATCTTCTTGACATCCATCGGGAGGTCTATGAGTGTACTCCTGGGGATGAAATGAGTCAACCACTCCCTTTTTGGAGGTGAAAGGTTACTCCCCTAGCAACCACTCATCACACACCTGAAAACAGGGATTTCATTTTTGATCAGATGGAAGCTGTAGAGGCTTTATGTAGTATTAAAAGTTCCTTGGTCGGAGATGATATACACTGGGATTTCTGTAAGGTCCTTGACGTGGTTATCTGATTGTCATCCAGCCATCATGTCTGTCAGGAAAGAAAAAGTAATCAGGTGTCTAAGCATGTTTGTCATTGAAATTCAGTTGCACCAAGAGGGGGGGGAAGTCTGTTTTTAAAGACTATCATACAGTTAGATGCTATGTCTTCCAGTATATTTATGCCATAATATGTTGTAATTTAATTGTAAACATCTAAACCACAATTTCATCTTTGATTTAACCCCTCTCCATTCTTTAAAAACATTTTAAAAGGATGTTTTACTTTCACAGTGCAAACACACACACACACAAAAACTTGCAAATAGACAAAAAAAAATAAAAATCTTGTAGATGTAACTGTCAGAGTTTTGTCAATAACAATGCAACAAGATTGTTATGTTCAACTAAAGCACAGTCAGTCAAACGAAACATTTCACCTACATGGACAGATGGGCAGAATGATCTGGTCGATGTATTTTGTTGTCAGACTGGCACAATATTCCTTTGTCAGTGCATGATATTTAAGAAATGAGTTGCAGGGAATTTGGTAAAAGAGCAATGGCTACTGGGGAAAGGCTAAGACTCGACTGACTGAGTGAATGATGAGGTTACAGCACTGGTCCAGGCAATCACGGACAAACACATTTGTAGGACTGGCCCTGCTGTTGCAGTCCAGCCCAGTGGATTGATGGACAGAAATGGAATCCATGTGACCGAAACCAAGTGAGGTGAAGGAAGGTCCAAGACAAAGACCAGAAAACTGTAATTCTGACAGAATTAGGTCGACGTCTCCCCCTCTAAATACATTTAATAAAGGGTCCCCAGATATTAAGAAACTTGGGATGGGTGCCATCTCTCCATGAGATTTGAAGAATGTCACCCCTCTTATTTAGTACGCTAAGAATGAAGCTAATGCTAGTGGCCAGCTAACTTAGCTTAGCATAATGACTGTAAACAAGGAAACACAACTAGCCTGGATGTATCTTACAGATAACAAAAGCTGCATACCAGCATCTTTAAAGCTTATAACATTTAAACAGACATTTTTAAACAATTGATTTTCAGAACAGGCCTCAGCTTCATATTTGCTGTATGGACATGACTTTGTTACATTCAGCTATTTACAAAGAAATGAATGAAAGTGGATGAAAACATCTTAGATTAACAGCTTTATGTAAGACTTTCACTTCCTGTGGATATATTCATCTGCTGTATAAAAGACTATTTCCTTGAGGATAAAAAAATGTGTTGTTTATTCCTGTGGGTGCTGTACTTTGTGGTGGGCTTTGCTACGGGCTGGCAGTGACTGGTATAGTTGTCTTGAGCTCCTGTTAAGGAAGATAGGAGGCTTGCGGATGCAGCCCCAGCGAGCTTCTCCAAGCCACTAATCCACATTTAATTGAACTCCAGAGACTTTGAAGTGAGTCCGTGATGCAGGCAGGTCTTATTCCTCATAGAGACAGCGAGGAAGAGGCCGTCCTCAGCTGGCTGGCAAAGGCCTCAGCTGGTCGCCTCTGCTGTCCCCCGCCTCTAATGAGCTCCTTTAACTTAACTGTAGGCCGAGCTTTCTCGCTCATATTTGAATATTTTTTTATTAATAATGGTCTCTGAACCATGCTGTGAAAACCTTTAAAGTGTCCCTTTTACCTTTCTGCCATATCCCTGTACGCTCGCTGTCAGCGGACGCTTTTGAAACTAAAAGCAGAGGTTGAAACAAAAGCCTTGTTAACAGAGCAGCGCTAAGTAGGGTAGTAGCAAACCTAAATGCTGGATTAGTAGGTGTACGAATCGCAGGGGCAGGGCCAGGCATAGGGGTCTGTCAGGCACTGTGGCAGCCATCAGGACACGTTAACTCTGACAGCCACTTCATGGAGGCATAGACATATAGTAAATCCTGAGCTAGCTTACATGATATTGTTAAACCCTGGTGTCAGTTAGCTCGTTATACAGAAAATAGGCACATGAATTGGGCTCTTTGCCTCGTCCACGTCACATCAAATCATCACCATATTTTAAAACGATACATTTTGTTATATTCCCATTCAGCTGTATGCTGTAATATGGATTATCTTTTAGTGGACTAAACGTTTCCTTCACTCCTTTCAGCTGAATGGGGCCCATTCTCTTGCTGAAGGAATCTCTTTTTCATTGAGGCTGATCAATATAAGACATTAATCGTGCTGCTCAGGCCGTCGTGCCATCACTGTGTGAAAAATGAACTAACCTCGCCTTCTGTCTGCTCCTCTTCCCTTCCCTTCCTTTCCTTTCCTCAAATATTTTCTGTCCTACTCTGGTCTCTTTCTTGGGAAAAAAACTAATATTTTCATGATGCCCTTTTAATTCACCCCCTGTCCCTTCTGTGTCTCTTTTCCTGTCCTGCCTTCCAGATTCTAGCCTATACAGAAGGTCTACATGGAAAATGGCTGTTCACAGAGATCCGTGCCATCTTTTCCAGACGCTACCTCTTGCAGAACACAGCTCTGGAAATCTTCATGGCCAACAGAAGTAAGACAACACCCATTAGTTACCCATTTAGCCTTTTTACTGTGTATGCATATTTTTTGGTGTTTCTCATGGAATAATACAGGAGATAACAAGAGCTGAGTGGCACGAGTGTGTTGATTTTAAACCATGTAATACTGGAGATAATACTTGATATAACTAGATGTTTCTCTGTGCCTCTCTACAGCGGCGGTCATGTTAAACTTCCCAGATGCAGCCACAGTAAAGAAGGTGGTCCACAGTCTTCCTCGTGTTGGTGTGGGCACGAACTTTGGTCTTCCACAGACAAGGTGAGACGAACAATGAAACAGACATCCTGTTAAAATGTTTCATTGTGTTATTTTCTGCAAGCTGCAACACATACAACACATCTTGGGAACATTAATACTATCACATAGGTTTTTGTTACAACAGTTATTTCTTTGCATTTTGGCCTTTCACACACATGTAAATGGTGTTGCAGGTCACTGAAATCAGATCTCTTGGAAACACAGACACGCACATTCACATCCTAATTGGGTTTTATCAGTTTATGTAGTGTGATCTGCAAATGTGAGCTTTTTACATTGCGAGAATGGATTTCATATTATCTATATTTTAAAAGACACAAAGGGCACTGAAAACAGTGAGGCAAAATAAAGACAAGAACAAAATGCTGTTGAAATTCTTTTTTTTTTTTTTTTTGCTTTCACAGCCAATAGCTTTAGCTAAAATGATTCCGTGAAGAGAAGTCATAATGTCTCTGCTTCATCATTTCGTCCTGTTTATAGAAAGAATTACCTGTTGACTTCGTACCAGCCCTGGAAACTGTAACACATATAATAGAAACTAAAAATAAAATGTAATAAGTGTACATACAAGCACATGCATGCACAGTGTACATGAATATGCATGGTATGAGATTATTACTGAAACTGTGCTAAAATGCTCTTCTGGACTTTTTGTCCAACACTGTTTTTTTTGGGTTTTTTTTACACTATATTCACCCCCTCCTCTCTTGCTGTCACATACACACAGGGGGTTGGTTCACTGATTTGTCCGTCCCTCCCACTCCACCCTCACCTCCCAAACATAATTGGCTTCACACAAACATAGTCTAGTTCATTTATTTATTTCCATCAGTGTGGAGCAAATAGTTACATGTAAGCCTGCAGGGCACACGCCCTCCCTCCACCCCCCCCTCCTTCACATCATGTCTGCTCTCTGCTGAAGCCCAACCCACCGGCTGGCATGTGTGCTCCCAGTAGAGGAGCATGGCCAGGAAGTCTTAGTTAAAATATGCCATGAAAGATACTTTACAGTATGTGATGCAAACCAGTTAAAGTTTTGAGTTAAAGGTATTATATGGTGGTAAATATGTAATTGTTATTTAATTGTATTTATACTGTATAACCCAAAAAAGATTAACATGGAAAAAACAATAAACTTCACATAGAGTAAAATATTTTCACATTAAAAGTTAATTCGTAGTATACATGATAACAAGCAACCCGGTTCTAAAAGTACAAATATAGTTTAATAAACAACTGTCAGGACTAAATCCTTACAAACCAAATCCAAAGACATGGTGAAGTATAAAACAGCAGAGATCTGCTTCAGTATCATTCTGCATATTGTGAAATCTTTGTCTTCATTGCACTTATCTATGACAGTTGTGAATATGTTGGGGAGTTAACACGTGTGTGTCAGGATAAGATTTAGGATCTATGGGAAATGTTTTCTCGATGTTCGGAAACATAAAAATCGCCACTTAGCAACTGCGAACACTGAGGGCTATGTAATCAGTCTGAGTGAGAAAGTGCATCCAGTAATGAGTCAGCCTGGACGCATACAGAGTGTATGTGTATATAACACACATGGACACAGAGTTGGGGTGAGAGAATGTGTGTGTGTTTGGGTTGGGTTCATTAATCAAGCTAGTTTGCAGGCCAGGGACACCTTGCCTCTTTGACCTGAGGACAGCTGTACAGGGCAGCTCAGTGCACACACACACCGGCTCATACAGCCAGCGCAGCACAAATTATTTAATGTCCACAGTGCCACAACAATAATTACACAACCACACTTCATTATCCATTTAATAATTGCTGCTCATAATTGGATATAATTGCACTGCTTTTGAACCTAGCACTGTCTGTCTTCTCTCCTCTCAAATGTTTACATGTAACTGTGATGTGATCTACAGGGTTAATCAGAAAATACAGACACTTGCATAGAAAGTATGTAAATCCACATGCGAGGTGACGACACAGATTATTAAAGAAAATGTGTCTTGTAGTTCACTTGTATTTGAAAGTCGTATTTTCACCTTTGAGCGGCCTAATGACTATAATCTCACACCCTGACAGTGATTAATTCCATCATTTTCCTTTGTTTTAATTGGATTGGGGGTCATTTGTTTTTGACCTGCTGCATACATCATGCTCCGGGTTACGCGTCTGTGTGCACACATGCAAGCAAATACACGTATTCAACCCGATTTATTGCATATTTGTCTTCTTAATTGGTAAGACTGTAACTTAGCAACAATAGATTTTTCATATAATGACATTTGTATTGCAAAAGTCTAATGAAATGAGGGTTGTTCATCTGTTCTTTTAGTGACTGACTTTGTCTCTGGACCACTTCCCAGTATGTTTCCTCTCTTATCAGGGCAGGAGACACTTGAATGTCTACAAATGTTTTAATGTAATTTTTTTCTGTCTTTCTCTTTGCAGGCGTATCTCTCTGGCCACACCAAAGCAGCTATTCAAGGCAGCCAACATGACCCAACGCTGGCAACGGCGTGAGATATCCAACTTTGAGTACCTCATCTTTCTCAACACCATCTCTGGTGAGAACCACGCCCATCACCATGTTACAGCTGATTGTGCCTCATACAAGAAATGTCAGCCCAATTGCCAGAGTAAATATTAGTTAAATACAGATAAGTTAAAGTTAGCTTTTTTTTTAAATGGAAAATGGAAATGTACACAAACATAAAAGCTTCAGAGATCATTTTGAGTTTGTCTTGTTCATCTTTGATGCCATGATTTATTGCATCTTTGCCACCTTCTCTTTTCTCAACATCTTTCCCTCCACCAGGTCGGACCTTTAATGACCTGAACCAGTACCCGGTCTTCCCCTGGGTTATCACCAACTACGACTCCGAGGAACTTGACCTCACTCTGCCCAGCAACTTTAGAGATCTGTCAAAGGTAAAACAATCAGATATTCATCTTCACCTTTACTAGAGCAGTTAGCAAGAAATATATAGGGGGGTGTGTAGCCCAATTAGCGGCTGTGTAATTGCCATTGATCATAGTTTAGTAAATCAGCTCTTTAGTCAGTGGTGGCTGATTGCTGTCTTTACACAAGTACAGCTCCATCCTTCTCATTCAACTAATCAAATAGTTTGTTGTTAATGTCTCAGAACACTAAAAGTTACTGCAAAATTTAAAAGCAATTACAGAAATGTTAGTTTTTTTTTTTTTACATTTGTAACAATGTTTTGTGTATCTTTGGAATTCCTGCTAATCTACCGTCTGTTTGCAGGTATATGAAAGTGGGACTCTATGGTGATTGAATTCCCAAAGTTCCCAAACATGACCAGATCATTTAATATGACTACTTGTTGACTTGTGTTAGTTTCAGCAGCCCTGCCTCGCTGCAGTCAAGGAAGGTTTAAACCGCTAATGTTCTCTCGTTCCGGTGTAGCTGTCATTCTCTGTCCATAATTCAAAGTTCATAATTGAATTCTTTCAAGTTTGACCTTCTGCAACACCCCAGGAAGTGAAGTAATTCTGCCTGGTAGCTCCAGGTATCAAGTGATTGGGCTTAAAACAATGAAAGCTGCCCTAAGATGCTCCCTGGCACATAAATACACACACTCACGCAGCTGAAACTGCTTAAAAGAATCTCCCCCATGTTATAAGTAGACATGCAATTATTTACTTGCATGAACTCCCTGTCTGGTCCACACATACACACACGGAACAAAAAACTAAAAAACATGATCCTTAGCTTGCCAGCTCCCCTCAGCAGCCTGCACATCAGTTGTGCGTAATGTTGTCCAGTAGTGGGAGGACAGAGGATTAGTTTTAGAGTGAAATGATTGAGCGACTGTCGAGCTGCTGGAACCAAAATGACTGAATAAATCAGCCATGGAAACAAAAAGGCATGTGTTAATGGACAGGGGATACGTCGGAGGAAATGCATTTTAGAGTTACACTTAAAGGCATTTGTTCAGGTCCTGGGAGCATCCCATGTTCCTGCAGGGTGAGGGAGGGGAGGGGAGGACTCACCTAGTGAGACAGAATGGAACATTTAACAGCCAGCCAAAAATAGTGTTGAGTTAAACTACTGCAGGGCTTGGCAGAGATAATAAAATACGATCTAGGAAGTTGGAATCAATGATATGGTCCAAAATTCACATTATAATATTTATGAAAAAGTGCTGAAAAACATTATGGGTTTAGAGCTCAGAACAGCTGTTGAGCTCTGCATGTGGGATATTTGGTTCTCCTCCATTCTCAACCAGGTGTTGTGTGAAATAAGTTTGTTGCATTGCCCCCTTATGTTGTTTCAGTCTTATTACATATTCCAGTGGTTTAATCTAAGTCCGTTCTTTTGAGTCTGAGCTTACCTGGCAGTTTGTAATTGGTCTATGGTGAGAATCTGAATGTGAAGCAAATTGTTTGATATCAGCGATTCCATTTAAATAATGAGCTTTTAGCCAAATCTCATTAAAATGCATTAAATCTTTGAAATTCAGTGTAGAAAACCAAATATCTGCAGAGTATAATCCAGTCCAATACGGTAGCCTTGCACTTTTGCTCCAGACACATGAACCATCCACTCACACTTCCATTCTTTCACACCGCCCTGTCATACAGATTCAAACACCCCAACAGTCAACACCTTGTCCCTTAGGTTCTCCCCAGTCCTGCTTTCACTTCCGATCTGCTCCTCTGTGTCTCCATCCTCTGTTTTTATCCCTCCCAGTGTAGCTCTCCCTGCAGTATGAAGCTGCATAATTCCTCTGTTTATCTGGCTTCATGTTGCCCAGTAGGCTGAAATGTGACAGTTGTACTCGCCCCACAAACACACACACACACACATGCACAGACTCACACAAACGCACAGCCCTCCTTCAGTTTCTTAGCTCGTTTCTTGCCTCCCGCTCCTCTCCCTTTGCACCGCTGTTGGAGTTTGGACAGCTCAGCCCCTGTGCTCAGTCAAGCCTCGCAGCCCCGGGGACCAAAACCAATGAAGGGGAGATGGGTGAAAGAAGGAGAAACAGAAAGACAATCTGAGAGTAAAAAGAGAGAGGAGTGTAAGAGAAGGAGAACAACATCATTTACTGTCCTTCTTCTCTCCTCAGAGCAGAGGCGAGAGGGAAGGAGGGGAGGGAGGGAGGGATCGCGGCCAATCTTTATTACATCTGTTTTATTCATGTTGTTGACACACGTGTGATATCAGTGTATGACCAGTGGACCGTGGCAGACTGCAGTGTCTGGGAAAAAATAGGGGCGAGCGGCATTGCACAGCCCCCCCAAATAAACCCCCACCGCCCAATTCTGCACCCGCAATCATTTGTGCTCTGTGTTTCTTTTCTTTGCATCCTAATGTTTTCTGACCTTCACAGTTATTTATTTATTTATTTGTTTTTTTTTTTGGGCTGTCTGCATCCTTCACCACCTCCTGCTTTGTTTTCCCCTTTATTGTTTCTTCCTCTCACTCCGTCTGTCTTTCTCACCATCCACATCTCTCTTATCCCCCCCTTTTATGTCACGTTGGTGGCTGTCTCGTATAGAAACAGGTCATCTGAGAAGCCTCCAGTGACATTGAGGAGCCAAATTGCCATGAACGTGTGTGTGTGTCACACACTGTCATCATCCCCAGCACAACAGAGGCCACACAGAATTTATGTTCCCTTGCTGCCAGAGACGTTCTGACCCCGGGGACTTTCTTATCATAAACTCTAACCTCAACCTGACATCAAACGCCGACCCCCGAGATAACATTGTAGTCACGATAAGCACACAGAAGAACCGACTGCAAGTGTTGTAACTCTCCTCTCCTTTACCCTTTCGTACAACCACGATCGTGCAAGTTCCACACACCGTCACACAAACATGCTCTTGTCCTACATAGTAGATGTCTGTTGGATGATTTGAATTGGTCAGACGGGTCATAAAATTCCCCTGAAGGCAAAAGCGTGGTCATTGTTGTTGTTGTACAGCTCTTTAATGAAGCACAACAAACAATTAAAAGAATTGTCAACCCCCTAATCAAAGATTAGGTAGTCTACGTTTACAAAGCAACAGAAATGGTGAGGATTTATTGAGCGTTCCCTGCACCTTTGTGCTATAAACCTACTACTCACAGCCAACATCAGCTAATGGTGTATTGATTTCACCATACGCACCCCATATGTTTATCCCCCAGGCCCTCCACACCATTTTCACTGTTTAAATAGGACATTATACATAAACACTCCTTTCAAAAGGCTCTTTTGATTTATGACTCAAAGCCCAAGTGATGCTCAAATCGTCGGTAAGCCATTATACCTCATCACCGGTGACCTATTATTGTTTTAAAATCAAGGCAGCACTGGGTAATGTACTTTTAATAGTTCTCAGGAAGATCTTTGTTATTCCATAAGATGTTTTTTCCTTCAGGTACTCATACGCATTCTTTAGATATTTGTGTTCTCAATCTGTGGATGAATCTACCAAGTTTAGTTATTGAACAAAGTCTCTATGGAGGATATTTCAGGTAGGATGGCATACAGAAAGAATTATATATCATCTCAGTTATCTGTTTGTTTCTGTGACACTCTCTCAAGTAGGTAGACGGCATAATACTCAAAACTGTTGTAAAGATATAATCAGAATCAGATCAGAAATTCCTTCATTAGTCCCGCAAACACGAACATTTGTGCTTCACAGCAGCCAAAGGACAGTTTGATATATAAACAAACAATAATAATAGTAAAAAATAAACAATATAATAAAAAGGTAAGAGGAAGAGCAAGAGCAGAATTGGAAATGGCAATTGTGTATACATAATATGTACAAATATGTAACATTTCTGTATTAAAATGTCTAAAAAGGCCTGGACGCAATTTCTGATAGAGCGAGTGGTTCATATGCGGAAGCTCAGCAGTGCCTGGGTTCGATTCCAGCCTCTGGCCCTTTGCTGCATTTCTTTCCCCGCTCTCTCCCCCAAGTCAATTGCTCTCTTAGCCATTCAATAAAAAAAGTATAAAACCTGAAAAAGAAAATCTTGAAAACATAAATAAATAGAAATGACTGGACCATTAGTTGTTTATTTTGTTGTTTTGGGTAACAATATCATCCCATTTGTTTCCTAAAATGTTCAACCCCAGAGGAATCTGAATTTGGTAGTGGTGCGTTTCATTTGATCACCTGCAACTTCAGCTTCTGGAAAACATCGGACAGTGAGGTTAGAAGTCGACAAATGTGACGAAACATAACGTGAAAACTTTAAAACCTTACCTCGTCATGAACATGTCTTTGAGAGTCAGGTCAGATAGATTTCCATCAGGAATGGTGGTTGTTAATAATCAGAACAACAACTGCTTTTAAACATAAACCTAATAACAATTGATGTACAAGATGTGTTGATTTCTCTTGAAATACCTGCTTCTGCCATGTAGTAACTGTAATTATTTCGTTCACAGTACCTTAAAATGGCTCCGTAACACCATCTTCACTGTAAATGAAGAACTGATTAGGACTAATCCAAGATTCATTCTCTGATGTTTACCTCTTCAAAGCACCGGCACATCTTTGTTCTGCTGCTTTCTCTCTCGTCTAATTAAAACCACAAGATTGGTTCATTTGTCTGAGTCCTCATCAGAGCGCTATTCTTCGCCACGACATATTAGGCCAATCTGTGGTAGGGCGGCAGCAGGTGCTCCATCAGCCCTCTGCCGGGCGCTCGGCACTGCTCTGATGTACGGCACTGTCACCGCCGCTCTGTAGTAGCTACTGTAAGCTGAGAGCGCAAGCCAGACAGTAATTTACAGCAGTAAACAATGTCGGGCTCGCGCAAACCAACAGCCCCCACATGCACTCACACACAATTCTCCCTCTCTCTCTGTCACTGTGGCACTTCCAGTCTTTTTTTTTATTTTATATGCCTCCTCTCCCTTTTCTTTTTTTAATGAGCCGACTGTTATTAGGGCTATAAATCAGACCAATGGGCTTGATGTATAATTCACTCTGTGTACTCACCCACCCCCAGTGGCCCTGAGGAAGCCCACAGTGTATCACTGTCAAAGCAGAGCTGCACAGTGCGGTGGCACGAGGCGTTTTGCCGTGTAAAAATCCTCACGCACATACACTGGAACACTGTTTACAAAATCACAAAATATACGTTCGCACTAAACCTAAAAAGCAACCAATCTTGCACAAATCCTGCATGCGGCACTCCCACTACACACAAATACATGTACACAAGCGATGCCCCATTACACCAACACAAAACAGTAGCCATAGCACAGATCAATATCAGTGACTGGCCCTGCATGAGTCTTGCTGTGACAGGCACCCTATGATATGAAAGAGATCCAATTGATCCACGCCCTACTAGCCCCTCATCCTCAAAAGGCCATCATTCCATTACCATTGATCCGCTGTGTGTTTCTGATTGTGTATGTGTGTGTGAGGGAGAGAGATGAAGGGGGGTTTGAGCGAATGAGGCGCAGCCAGCAGAAGACTAATAAAAATTGAACCAGCCTGAAAGTGATTTCTATAAATGAGTATTTAAATAATAGCCGTGCAGCTCGGGGTTATTGGTTTTGCAGAGCGATGGAAAATTAATGCAACTTAACCATTTTTCCAGTCTACAAATAGGGCTGGTGACCAGTGTATTAGTTACAGATTAATAAAAGTAGAAATTAAAGGAACCTTGCCTTGCTATTGATATTCCTAGTAGGCACTCTTTCATTGGAGCACATTAGTTTCCTCTGACAGACTACAGCTGCAGGGGCTCAGTTTCACAGCCTCTAAAAAGCACTCTGTGGGAAAGGATTGATCTCTGTCTGAAGGGAAACATCATCTAATATTCATTTGAGATTGCACAAAGGTTACCAGCTTCATTTGCCTTGCAACTGTTATATAGTACAGTGGTCCCTGTATGTATTCACAGGAAAATTCACTAATGTCTTCCTGCTTTCCCTTTGCTAGCACACACTTATCTTTGTCTTCTTTTTGTGTGCTCATCTTTGTTTTTATGTCAGCCAGCAGCTGAATGAAGTTGCAGGTTATTTCTCACTTTTTTTACATCCGTTAAAATGCATTTTATTTTCTTATTTCTCCTTAGCCCATCGGTGCCCTGAACCCCAAGAGGGCGGCATTCTTCTCAGACCGATATGAGTCGTGGGAGGATGATCAAGTGCCGAAGTTCCACTACGGCACCCACTACTCCACCTCCAGCTTCACCCTGATGTGGCTACTGCGTATGGTAAGTACAATGTATATAATCACATGCATAATATTAAAATGTTTTCTCGATTCAAAATCTTTTGCAACGTACTTGTGTGTTATTTTTATTGCAGTCTTATAAAAATCATATAACACATAAGTACATGCATACAAACAACTGACTATTTCTCAGGAATGTCATTGTGTTCATTCTTCTTATGTGTATTTCTGTAAAAGTACCAATAGTTATCAATCGAGATATTTGAACAAAAATAATATGATATTTGATTTTGGTCCCCTGCATTTATTTTAGTGTCTTTTAAGGAGATTTCTAAATACTGAGATATATATAATTTATCGGGGTATAGCCAAAAGATATTGCGATATTATGTTAAGTCCGGATCACCCAGCCCAACTCAGTGAGGAATGAAGCCCTGTTTTGTGTTACAAAGTCATGTCAAGACTATAGAAAATATTATGTATTATCAATTGTAATGCTAACGGTTTTCAACACAATATACATTTCACACTCTCCTCTGTATGCATATGTGTAGTCCAGAATATTACCATAAACTTATACAAATGAGAAGCTCATACACTGGCTGTAAAAAGGCCCCACTTCCACTTTGTCTTAAATCTAGCTGCAATATGCATTTTTGAAATATTCATCAAATGCATTTTAATGTATTTTTTTAACACTTAAATTTATTGTATGCTTTTCGGAGTTTCATTTGTTCATTAATTCATTCTTAATTACGCACCTGCTTTCTAGAAACACATTCATTTATATCAAATTAAGAGTAAATGTATGCTGAATCTTACATCACATGAATCTTTCTCATTTGTTGTTGCACACGATTTTAATATATATTGCTGTTACCATATAATAATACAACAACAACAAAAGCCCTGGAAATAAATGTCTGCCATGAAAAAAATGTTAACCTCAAGCAAAGCTGAGGAATACCAAGTATCATGTGTGATTTGCTTTTGAAGAATATGTGCAGTGTGCATGGTGCACCGGCGTGCTCGCTTTTCGATACCGTTGTTGAATGGATGCCATCAATCTTTCCATATGGCACTCAAGGGAGAGGGAGGTTACTAAGTTTCTCCAACGTGCAGTTTTCTCCTGTTATTGTCCCAGTAGCTCACTGTCTCAGTGACTCCCAGTGGAGTTACCTCATTGATCCCTGCACATCATTAGCTGGCTTTACTCTAAAGCCACTTTACCAGAAACCTTCGCTTACAGACCAAAGTTAACATCGGAGAGTAACTGAAAACTGTTTGTGCAATAAATGTGAACAGTTTTTGTGTGTTTTGTGTTTATTTGTGGGACTTAACCCTGCACTTAATCCTGTTCTGTTGGTTTTACAGCATTATTGGATACCATGTGGTTAAAAACCACTTTTTAAACAATTGAGGCTTACGTCATTTCAGGCTGGACTTAATTAGCCATCTACAGTAGTATTTTGTAGCTGTGGCCCAGCATATTGTGTCCATGTCACTTGGGGGCTATTGCGTCAGAGAGACAGCTATTGATCTGTCCTAACAAGATTATACATGATTAGAAATGCATCAGTAGCAGGAGTGTATTGGCTTTAGTAGCTCACTGGGATTATTGTTATTTCACTTGTTCATTTTAAGATTCCGGTTTGTTAGAGGATGTTAAAAGAGTAGATTTTGGTGTAAATCTGTTGACATCATCATAAACAAACATAGGCATTTATTGCATGTTTTTATCGCACAACAAGGGGTTCTGTTTTCCAATCACTATAGCTGGTGCCAATGTACAGCAACAGAATCCTGTAGTCAGATTTCACCCCGTTTTCTTTTTGTTTTCTTCTCCAAACAGGAACCCTTCACCACGTTTTTTCTCAACTTCCAAGGAGGGAAGTTTGACCACGCTGACCGCACCTTCTCCTCAGTGTCCCGGGCCTGGAGGAACTGCCAGAGAGACACATCTGATGTTAAGGTGCGCTACACACACTGATGCCTGCTCACACATGATACAAAAATACTTTGCCAAAAAAAAAAAGTTACCATCTTTCCTTTTAAGATGACTTGTAAGAAGGTTAGAAGTTAAAAAAGATAAAGGAGAGAATAAATCCCAATCCCGCATCTTTACAGACAAAGAAGAAAAGGTTTCAAAAGAGTAATGTCCAGTCACTACCAATCATTGTCCCTATGCAATGAAAGCTTCCTGGTCTTCTGATCAAAGCGTTAGACTAATCCTCATCTGTCCGAGCCGTCTGTCTCAGATTCAGCCAGCTATAACCTGGATTTGAATCCCTGCCCATTGGGCCCCCAAACTCTGCTGAGCTGTTGGATCTGCCCTGCAACAGCACAGGTCATTCTCATACTGAGGGCCCTCGAACCCCCAGTGTACACTTTAACTGCGCTCCTAAAACATTTATGACTACAGTCAGACATTCTCTGTCAAAGCTGGGTTTTGCTTGGTCTCCTGGCACTGGGTCACTGGATGGGGGAACAGCGGTGGTGTTGGGGGTTTTGACGCTTGATTGCGTTTACCACCCCCCTCACATCCCCACCGATAAAACATATGGATTGTGTTACTACGTAGCTGGCCAATGCTTGATTGCGAAAGCCCAACAAGAGCCCTCGTTTGCTCTTTCGGTCTAGACCTGTCAATGTGGATCAAACTGTGAGAACTCAACTTCAGATCAAAATAAAGGGGAAATCTGGTCCACATCACTTTGTTTCCTTGTTCAGTTTGAATTTTTGCATATTTTGAATGAA
Organism: Sparus aurata; assembly: GCF_900880675.1. Lineage (NCBI taxonomy): Eukaryota > Metazoa > Chordata > Actinopteri > Spariformes > Sparidae > Sparus > Sparus aurata. The sequence goes on from NC_044187.1 coordinate 13,529,289, forward strand.
CGTCTGTCGACTTTATCCACTTCGACGCACATATTCTTGTTCTAAGCAAAAGAGGAATTAGGGATGAGATGTATCAATTTAGTATGCTAAGTACACCATTTAGCTTTTGCATTGGAGCCATTGATAGCAACCCTCTGTCCCTGCCAGAGGCCAAACGCCCCAGTGTTTTCATACCCCACTGGTAAAGAAGGGGTGATAATAGGTTACAACACCCAGATTCAATGTGTCTCTAGCCTGGGTGACGCTAGCATGACCCCCAGTCCCCAATCCCCTGACCCCTGGCTTAAGCCCAAAGGCATCAGAGGGGGAAGAGGGAAGAGTGGAGGGGTTAGAAGTAGCAACAGTGGAAGTGTAGCAGAGGAGCCCAGAGGCCAGAGCCCCTTCCAGTGACCCATGACAGGACAGGATTGGGGATCAGAGGGGCTGGCCTCTGACCAGGCCGGAGCAAAGGGGCCACTGCACATAATGGTCCATGCAAGGCAGGCTTGAGTGTTGGGGAGCGAAGCCCTCAAGGTTTTGTTAGTGTGTGTGTGTGTGTGTGTGTGTGTGTGTGTGTGTGTGTGTGTGTGCGTGTGTGTGTGCAACCCACCACCTCTAGCTTAAATTTACAGCGGGCTGCAGCCAGTGAACCTGGGTGAGCTGGAGGACTCGTTAAGAGGTTGACCTTTAGTTTTAGGTCAGGTTTTGTGGAGTGAAGAGGTTTCAGAAGTGAGGAAGTGCTGTGTTGTTTTAAACCTGTGTGTTTGCTTGCTCATTTGATTGGATGTTTTCACCCCGCTAATGAGAGGTGGATGTGTTGTGCAGTTAATCTTAAACAAAAGGATCATTTTATTATTTGAGTTCATACATTTGTATTTTCTAGAGATGCATGTTGCATGTTGGCTCTTGAAAATCTGCTTTAAAAAAAACAACTAAACCTTCTACTCAGGCTCAAGTTTTAGCTCGTAGTATTTGCATGCTTCCATGCTGTCAGCATTGCCTGACAGTAGGGGGATGTCAGCTTGGTGTTGGCGCTGGTCTGTTCATCTCTGATGTCAGACTGTCAACATGTTTGTATCTTTCTGTCCTTCTCGAGAGGACCAGTCAGCACTCGTCGTCACAGGAGCTTTGTCTACATCCAGTAACACTACCATCAAATCCCAAAACAAATGCTGTAGTGAGACTCCAGTGTTCCACTAATCATACCTTACGGCTATCAGAGTACATATTTATAGTATCAGTTCATTTGACGGCAAAATACAATGCTAACATAAACCTTGTATGTGTTTATTTACCTTTTATGCAAAAATGTTTCCCAATGTGATAATGAATAAAGCCATGCATGGTGCTTAAAAGCATATATTACAACAAAAAACAGTATATTATCACTTCTAATGTCAAAAGTTTACAGATCACATTTCACACTCTTCTCTCTTTACTATTTACATTTAACAGCCAAGAATTGAGAGACATTCTGGTCCATCCTTTTTAGGATTTCAGTATGGATTCATCTACATGTTTTAAGGCTCAAACTCAGTCTCAATATTTACTCTCATTGTGGCGAGTTCTGCTTTGTTAAGAATGACGAATGACTAAACATATGGGGTTACAGCTCCTGTCATAACTGCATCTCTGCTCAGTATCCACCAGTTTGAAAATACTTTGTGTTGTTTAGGACAGCCAAATAAAATCATCATAGTCAGGAAAGAATTTGGCTGACCGTGACTTTTTCTTGTTGTGGGAGAGGGGGGAATAGAAACCATTTTTCTGCTGCTAAGATACAAACATAGCAAACAAGTACATCTGAACAGTGAAAAACCACAGTTGAGTGAACGCTCAGAGTTTTTTCTTTTTTCTTTTTCTGTAGTGGCCAAATTCGCACAAATTTCGGGCAGCAGACAAGCAGTCAGAAATGTAATTTCCAGGAATAAATGTACAATTTAGTAAATACTGCTGTCTAACAGTCTATCTGTCATAACAGAGGCACACAAAGCAATCTCTAAAAATATTCACAAGTGGATATATACAGAGAGCCCCTCTTTTACTTTTACTCAAACCTGTTTCTCAAACCTTGTTGTTCTTCAGCTCTCCTAATTCTCTATTCACGACTTCCAAAAAGCTGACCGCTTCACTGGGGCCGGTTGGTCATTTCTGTGAGCCCTCTGTAGTCTAGAAGCGTCTTGGCTTCCTTCATTCAGCATTATCATCTTAACCAAAACTGAACCTGTGTCAGCTTTTTAGATGAACTCTTAACCGCAGCAAATGCTAACACTGTTTAAAAAAATGTTCATATCATCACTTTTTTTACTGTAGTTTGTAGCCTCAGAAAGAGTCCTGAGTGCTCGGAAAGTTCAAACATAATGTGATGAAAGTGCTCTTTGGTGGGAAACACAAAAGTTCAGAAAACAAAGATTCAAGCTTCTTGCGCTCATCTGATTGTTTGTACAACTACAGTATGCGTAGGTTGTTGCTCAGCTTATTTTAAACATGCAAAACATCTTCTATGTAAAAACTTCAGCATGAAAAGGCTATCTGAGTAGAAGCTTTTTTTAAAACTTTTTGCCAGGGCAGGGCTTTGGATCTCTCTTTTTTGAGTGTATTGATTCAGTGATTGATTTTATTTATAGGTGAATCCGAGGGATAACATGTAAAAGGGACTAATTTCATAAAACAGGACAGACAATAACACATAACATTTATAGATTAATCTAAAGGAATCTAAAAGATCCAGAAACACTTTGTGATAAAAAAAAGGATTGTTTCATGCCTTTTTTTTTATCTTAATCATTACATTATAAAAGCATTTCACATATAAAAGTAGTAGTCAGTCATCTTACCCCAAAGATGAGTCCTGACCTGTACGTTTAAATGTGTCTCTGTGCTGTACCCATGCAGGAGCTGATCCCAGAGTTCTACTACCTCCCCGAGATGTTTGTCAACGCCAACAGTTACAACCTCGGAGTGATGGAGGACGGCACTGTAGTCTCCGATGTGGAGCTGCCACCTTGGGCCAAGAGCCCGGAGGAGTTTGTGCGCATCAATCGCCTGGTAAGAAATGTGGACGGACATTCACAAATTTGAAATCATACATTGTTGTTGAACAGCAGAAAATTTAACAATTAGCAGTTTCTTACTGACTGTGAGAGTTGAACTGTATGCTCTACAGGCGTCAATATAAAGTGTTAAGTTATTATTATAGTCAAGATGGACATTTCTTTTATTTGTAGTGTCTACAAGTCACTGACACACATTGTAAACATACCCACACAGTTCTGTCTCTGCCTCATATATCACACGGCCCAGACCAACTGAAGTCTTGCCAGAGGTTTCTGCCCCTCCTGTTTCGGCTGGAAATGCTAATTTGAAGAGACAGTGTTATTTCCTGATCGTCTCACAGTTCTTCCTGTTACCTGAGCCTCCCGCTCCTCCGACATTGCCCCGGCTCTCAGATTGCTGTGTTGGCAAGAGTGATCCAACATCACCTCACCTCCCTTCCCTATCCACCTCACAATCTCTCCGTCTGCTGTGCTCTGTCCACACACGCATATCGTGTGTGTGTGGTGTGTGTGTGTGTGTGTGTGTGTGTGTGTGTGTGTGTGTGTGTGTGTGTGTGTGTGTGTGTGTGTGTGTGTGTGTGTGTGTGTGTGTGTGTGTGTGTGTGTGATCGAAACTGGGTTTTTGTGTGCAAAGAAATGATGAGGGTATCCTGTTTCTGATCTCCTCTCTTTCTGCCTGCTCAGCCCCAAAGCAGAAATACTCTGTGTATATGCATGTCGGATGTTGTCAGACCTGCTGTCATATTTTCATTGTAGATGATCTCTCCTCTTCCAGACGAACGCACGCACGCACGCGCACACACACACACATTAGACTGGAAAACCAAGGTAACTCTTTGGATCAGATTACCTTGTGCTGCTCTAGAAGGTTGAAAAGCACTGGATAGATTTACTGTTTCAATTGTTTGTTGCTTCGTACTGTTAGATCTTCAACTTCAAGAGTTGCGTGGGCCAGGCTGTCCTTGGAAATTAAAATTTGCTTTATGGATAAATCGGGTCAAATTAAAGAAGAACAAAAAATATACAAAACCAAATCATGGGTTCAAATGTAAATAACTATCCCTTTTATTTTGTTGCTTTAAAAGTCTTTGGTCTGGCCACATTTCGTTTCAGTCAAATGCTTGCGATAAACACAGATACAGCTTCCTCTGCGTAGTGTGCCCACAGTTGTAATGGGTGCTGATGAGGCTGGGTGTGCTCTGTGACCTGTGTAGTCTTGTGGTGGGCTCTGTTAACCAGCCTGCTGATATGACCAGGCCCCTATCATTAATCACACACTTCTCTCTCTTCGGCTGTCAGCATGGTCTTGGCCAAGGTGGCTGTTTCGGGGGAAGCTTGTTGTGTTGGCGGCGGCCGCGGCGGCATGCTGTTTGCAGTGTTGTGAACCATGAATACATTTCTCACACCTTCTAAAATATGAGGATTGCGGTTTTTATTTGTTTAATATCAATTTAAAGTAGATGGCTCTTTGTTGTGGACAGTTGACAAGTAATTTAACAACTTTGCTTTGGGAATTCAGAACTTCAGAATTCAGTTTCTTGAAAAATATCATTAGTTATACTTCTGTCATGTTTTTATTGCAGGTTTTCACAGCTTTCACCATTTTTTGCCATCTTACTTGGCAGTAGGTATAATTTTCCATCCATAGAACTGCTCCTCTGAGTAAATATTGTTTTATATACTGAAGTAGAGCATACTCACCTCTAAAATATTCATAATTTGGGCAATATTATTGTATACACTAAAAATCCTTCAAACAGTTATCGTGAAGAAACCAACTTGTTAGCATCTGTGTCTTAATGTGCTTTGTGCTGCTGGAAGCACAAAGCGGCTTTTCATTGCCTGTTAAAGCGCGCCAGTCTCATCTACCTCTGCTTCCTCAATTTCCTCTGGTCCTTTTCCTTTGTGCCCAATTTAGTACAGCAGAGGCAATTTAGACTTATCCAAATGGCCCAGACTCGTCGTGCACAGCTACCTGCCTATTTACTGCTTTCAGGCTGATAAAATTTCCGTCTGCGGTTTCTTTCTCTGCTGTGTGCAAATTGAGATATTGATCCAGCGTGCAGCTGAGCCCAGCGGGCAGGTGTACAAGTAGGTGCACTGAAACATAACGAGGTCTGTTAAAAAAAGGAACTTTCTGAGGTTTCGTAAGGGGACTGAATACGCTATGAGTTTGCTAATCCATGTACCACAGGTACAATTATTAATATCGTGCTCGAACGTCAGATTGATTCATTTCTGAGATCCTTGTTTCATGTGTTTGACATGCAAATCAGAAGTATTGTGCAAAAGGAGAATTTGGACTATGAAATGTTCTTACAAAGTCTTAAAAATGTAAACATAAATTAGGTGTTTTGTTTTCAAGGTTAGGTATATGCTTTAATTTGAATATACTCCTTGAAAACGGCTTGATTTTAAATATAATCTCATGTTTCATCAAAGAAATTCACAAAAAAAAATTCAATTTTTCAAATGAAGCAATCCCATTTGTCTGTCTGTTGAAAATAGTAAGCACTAAGCAATCACATAATCAAAGTTGATAGGAATGGCTGGTCAAAAAAACATAGTATTCATTGATTGCTACAATTATAAAGGAGTCTTTAAATTTTACACTTAATTTTTCACAAATACTTAAAAAAAAAAAAAGCTGTACAGACCCAGATTATGTCTCGTAGAGATTCTGATCATTTAACTCTACATCGTCAGTATACGATAACAATTTGCCTTCTGTAATGTTACCATTTCAATAGACACAGCCACATAGTACTACAAAACACATACAGACAGAATCAGAAGCCGTACAGGAGGGTGGACAAGAGTCATAAAGGACAGAACGGGCCGAGGATGAGGTAGAGGGAGGGACGTGTGGGTGGACAGGTCTCTGGTCATGACAGATAGCTGGCATTAGAGGGTGTCAGCTGGCAACTGTGGTACTGCAGGGAGAGAGATGAGCATGGAGGAGAGGAGAGAGGAAGAGTGAAAGAGTTAATGGGCTGTTTGGCGCTCTTTAGCTTGTCTGCCGCTAATGGTCTCGCAACACAAGGATAGACAGCAGGAGCGAACACGCAAACACACGCAAAATATGCGCACACGCGCTTAGGAATACACACACGCCTGCTGTCTCCACTCTGGTTATGAGCCCTAGATGATTAACAGCTAATTAGGGCCCAATCTGGAAAGGCCATTAAAATCCTCTCACAGTAAAGGATTGTGCTGCTGTGCAAAACGGCAGCTTGTTTTTGTTGTTGTGAGTTAGAATTGGATGGTTGGTAAAAAAATAAAAATCCAGCTGCAGATATAAACATTTCATCAAACTGCAGCCTGGTTTATATTACTCTGTTGGAAATGTCATAGTTCATCACTAATGTTTAGCAAAACGTGTGTTGTATGGCAACAGATAAACTGCGAGCGTGCGCCGACACAGATTGTTGTTTAACCTCTGGCTCACACAACACAGACGGCTCAAAGGCTCCAGCTGAAAAACTTTTGGTGTGATGTGCCGAGGCTCAGATGGATTTTAGACGGACTTACAAGGGGTTGAAGAACCTCAGCGCCCTAAGAAAAAAGCATGCACCTCCACTGTGCTGAAGTAGCTACAGTATGAAACGCCTGCTTGTGAAAGCACACTCCCTTTTTCTCTGTCCATCACGCGCCCACACGTATACACAACACACCAGGATTTGGAGGCGGCATGCCACAGAGATCAGGGGCTGCTTGTTGTTTTTACCAGCAGGTCAGAGGAGAGGTTAAGAACTTGATCCCTCCTCCACCAGATAACTACATGTCTCTGGGCACTGTCAGCTTCTCTGACATTCCACTATATATGACCACATCTCACGTCTCAGGACTGCTAACCATTAGCACGGTGATAGCAGGTGATCTTGTGTATATGCTTGTGTAAGTTTGTGTGTGTATTTGTGTGCACATCGCTGTTTACCTGCGCTGTCGTGTGTCCAGGATTCACTGGAGCTACTGATACAGAGCAGCCCAGCCATCTTCTACTGTGAACAGTCCAGTGGTAGATTTAAGCAGCTGCGATATACATATTAAAACAAGAGACAAAGTCCTCAGAATAACATGGTTTAAACTCTAAAGTAGTGTTGGTTAATGATACACTGTTAAAAACTATAATGCAAGTGTTAACATATCTTATATTTTCCTTTTTATTTTGAGAATAATCCCAAGAACTAAAATGTAAAAATCAATTTAGGATGGTTTTGGATAATTTTTCGACCAATATGGGCAAAAATGCTACAATTGTTTGGAGGCAACAGGTATCCTTGTTATTCTTTTTTTATACAACAAAACAAATGCACATAAAGCATTCCATATCATCCCACAAAATAACAGAAAGATGGGGTATTCATATCCCAAACTGACTAGAAAAGTCCGTAAAAAATAGGTGAAGTAGGAGAGTGCCCCCTGTGCCAGGAGGGTCAAAGGTCCAAGTAATGACACATTTTAACGGGGGTGAAGGGCAACAAACATTTTGCCAACACTGATTTGTCCAATCATAACCATAAAGAAGTACTGCCCATTTCTTTTCCATGAAAGGTGGAGTGCAATCGTCCTCCGATCCATTTGATCTCCGCAGGGCCCATTTGTTTCTCCATAGATCACATGTTTGGTTCCTTTCAGTCATCTGTGCTCTTGTAGCGCTGCTGACAGACCTGCAAACCACACACATGGGAGAGACGGGCAGCACATTACTTTTGGCCTGTTTCCCCCCTTATAAAGCATCTGCTCACTCAAAGCAGTGACAGAGACATCAGTTAAACTGCCCTCACAGAAAGACTGAGAGACTTTCCCCTTGTTGAATGGGCAAAGCCAATTGAGTGATGGGTCAGAAGTTGATACTGAGAGGGTGACCACATGTGGTGAACCCTGACTGTAAGTACCTAACACATCGCTGCCCTGTGGGCGAAGTTAAAACGACTTGTGTGATTCTTAAAAGTAATCCTTTGTAACATTATGCTGTTCAGTATATTGTGTTCAGAGTAGACGTTGTGCTACTCTGAGTACTTATTGTGTGTAAAATCTCCTCAGATTATGACAGGATTGGATACCTGTGCGAGGCCTTGGCAACAGAGATCAGAGCCTGTAGTACAAGCCTTGACACATACACAGTTTGTTAAATGTCAAATGTAATTCTGAAACCCAGATTTTAAGTGATGCTCTATTAAATATTTTGATGTTTCCGTTCACTCCACATTGACTCAAATGACTCATTGAATCAACAGTGACTCAAATACTCCCTGTAACCTGAAAATGTTATTACTACTGATTCTACTCTGAATCAACGGCCAAACTTACCAGTCTAAGCAGCTCTCGTTGCACTTTATGCTTATTGTTTTACTTCACAAGTATATTTTTGAATCCCAACAGTGGTCCAAACAACCCCACTCCTGAAATGTAAAATCATGGAAAAGTGTGCAGCCATTTTTTCAGCACAGTAATAGAAGGCACTGTATTAAAAATGCCTGCCAAACATTGGAAACGGTCAGGAGGCAATTGTGTGTTAGTGATTAGCCTTTAAATCAAACTTCTGTCTGACATCTAACTTTGATGGCGATCTGTTCACTGCGTCTCACACTTGACCTTACAGCTGTTGATGTGCTCACCCCACAGTAATCTTGCCTGCAGAGGTAAACATCTAGATGGCTGCTCAGTGCTAACAGACAAATGTCATATTAATATGAGCAAAATCACCTTTACCCCCTCCCCCCCCAAAAGACTATGTACTCACGCTGTCAACGTCTTTGAAAGTCCTTTTTTGAAAGTTTGTCAGCTTTGTATGCTGACAGGCCTTCACACTTGGGGTGTTTCGGGCACTGTTTCCAACATCTGATAAGATCAATTGCATAGCAAGAAATATTGCCAGTGCTCAAAATATTGTGTGTGGTCTACAAAAGGGAGGGCTGGGTACAGAAGGCGAAAGAGTATCCCCCTTTTTTCCCACAAGATGTGATAACTGCTCAGCTCAGACCACCAGCTACACAGAGTCACAGATCACGACTGTTTACATTCACCTCTCATCCGCACTGCACTCTCTGATCGTTCAGCCGCTGGGACACGCACGAGGCCGTTCCCACCAAGCCTCCACATCTTATCCTCACAGGAACCCCGCGGGAATCCATGTGTGAGCTGAGGTAAACCACTGCAAGGACTGGCCAGTAACCGCTGAGATATACTTATGCACTCGCGAATGACTGAGTGAGTGAAAATCTTAACGTCGTCTGGCCCAGTATGGCCTCGTGTAGCAGAACACAGTTTACCATGTTAGCCCAGCGCTAATCTATTCCCCTGGTGTCTCCACTGAGAGCCTTGTTGTTGGAAGGGAAGCTAGCACGTGGGGCAGAGGGGAGGTTATCTGGCTAATGTCAGGCAGCTCTCACTGTAGGGGTATTGTCATGCATAAGGGCAGACATGTTTACTGTGTGCTCAGTGTTTTACGAGCTGTCCCCCCTTCTACACTGCCTCCCTCTCTTCCCTGTCCTTCTTCTCCCCCTCCTCTTCTTCGTCTTCCTCTTCAATGACGTAATGGAGGAGGCCGATGAGAGCCTGAGAAATGGGATGATCTACTGCCGCTGACACACTCACTCACTAATGTTGTCCTTCTCCCTTTTCCTGCGCTCCTCCACACTCGCATCTTACTTCTGCCAAAATCTACTGAGATGATTTTTTTGCAGCATTAGTAGTCGTTTTTTTTTTTTCCTCCTTCGCTCCAGTACTTTGTCTCTCTTTGCCTCTGAAACTCATGTTGTCACATTTGCTCTATTTAAAGAAACCGTTGTCTTAGCCCTCTGTCCTGTCCAAAGCCGATGTGTTTGGTCAATCTTTAACAGCATTAACAATTAGAAGAGGTTGACGGCATGGTAGAAGTCATTACCAGAGTATTTGTAATGGAATTTCTTCATACTGTCTGCTTAAAGCTTACTTGAAGCTTGTTTAAAATATTAATCTGGACAAAAGGGATTTGTAGAATGAGATGAAAAGATCACAATAGGGCTTCAACTTATGATTATTTTCATTATCAGATAATCCCCATGATTAATAAATTGATCTACTAGTTCATCAAATGTCGAAAGATTGTGTAAAAAATGTCCCAGAACCAAATTTATGTCTTTAATCGCTTTCCTTGTCCAACCAATGGTCCAAAACCCAAACACTCTTCATTTACCACCTTAAATGACCAAAAGAAGGTAACAAACCTTCTTTTGATTAATTAGTCCATTAAACAACTAATTGTTGCTCTAAATCATAATACGATTCAGATGATTGATAACTGATGATATCTATCATAAAATATTTGATGTCACCAAAAATAATCAATTTACTGTAATTTTAGAGACTGCAACCATCAAATTGTTGATCTTATTTTGGATTAAATTGCCCTTTAAGGGGCGGGCACACTTTTTCCTTTTTACTTCATACATTACACACACAGACAGAAAAAAGAAACACACTAACAAGCTGCAGCTCCACGCAGCCCGACAGCGTAACAATCTCTCCTTGAAGGCTAACTACTCTCAAGCTGATCAGTTGGGTCATCCATCCTCATCATCTCTACTCCACGTCGAGAGGCCTCCACACCTTCAGACATGTGGAGAAGACCGGCCAGTCCTCCAGCCGACTCTATAATCATCAGAGACAACAATGCTCCTCCAACAGCTATCCAAATATTCTCTCTTTGAGCATGCTCCCCCTCCCTCAGTGGCCCTTAACTTAATCAGCTCTGACTGTTGACTTAGCTTCTACTCACTTGAACCTATTGTGGATGTGTCTTATGGCACTGGTGATGTATTTGCTAGCTTGTTAGTCTTTCTGTATGGAGGCGGACAGCTGGTTGGATTCTCTGCAGGTGCTTGTTAGCCATTAGTAGACAGTTTGTTAAGTAGCCATTTTCTTGATGTTGTCGTCTTCAGGTTTGATTATTCCACTCAAAATATTTTCTTTGAAATATTTTAAAACACAAAACTTATTTGAAAATGTCTGAGCTTCTTATAACCAGGCTTCCACATTAACAAGCATAAAGTGAAAAGGCAGCAACCGAAGCATTATTGCCGTCAGAGTTTGACTCAGCATCATTTACTTCATCCATTTACTCCTCAATCAGTATTGTTTACTCCATCGTCCGTGCTGTAAATTGGGCCACTTAGTGCACTTCTGTAGTCTCTACACAATGCCGTTTGTCTGACTGAGATCAAATCCACCATGACATGTTTGTTTTGGGGAGATACTTTCCCAATCACTGCTCATTCTGCTTCTTTTTCTCCCCATAACATGATATTCCTCCTTTTCAAGTGGTTGAGGGATAATAAGAGTGATGGGAGGAGTGAGCGGCAGAGAGTCGGGGTTGAAGTTTCAGGTTCCACTTGCCAGCGAGTGCCTCCGTTGACCCATAGCCAGAACTCTCACAGTTGTGACCTGTCTAATTAGTAGAGCAGGAAGGAGGGGGGGAACTGAAGTAACTCACACAACCCATCTGGGGTTCTCTTGGTGTGTGTGAATATGAGAATAAAGGAAATGGTTTGTTAGCTGTGCGGCTGCTCCAAGGCTCTCATTCCTTACGTCACCCATTGCTTCTCTCTCTTTTTTTTCTCTCCCCTTCCATGTTGGGGGGCCCCCCTCTCCCCTGGCTGGCAACAGGCTTCCTCTCCTTGCTTCAAAATGACAATCGGCTTCTCATTTACAGCGAGCTAATAAGCCCTTTAATCAGAGTGCTTGTCAACCTCGGGGCAAGGCAACTCCAGAGGAGTTGATCCAGAGGATCAGATGACTGGAAGAAAGAGCAGGAGGAAAAAAGGAATAGTGCTAATAGTGAGAGGATAAGTAGAAGGGAAAATGAAAAGAGGCTGTTGAACTTGGAGGAAGAAGAAAGAATCGAAACGAGAGAGATAATAAATTTGTATTACGGTAAGAAGAATAGAGTAAAGTCTGTTCAGGGTGATTATGTTTTGTATACTTGGAAACACACAAATTTAATAGTTTGATTCAATGAAACGCGCAGTAAGAATTCCGTTTCACTAAACAAAACTCCATTGAACTACTAATTCTGCGGTCCGGCAGCGTAATTTTTCTCATGTGAGAAGGCATAATGTTTCACTGTCACACATACTGAATGAGGTTTTCAGGATGTTTTGATCAGCTTGTGCTTAAACAGTCATTTCAGTATATACAGACCTGACAAGTGTTTGCTTTATTCATCCGTAATCGATACAAAAGAAAACAGTCTGCCGCTGACAACACCCTGCGTGCAACATGTGCATTCGATTACACACCCACACCATGAGTGACACACGCGTGGGCACATGCACGTACACTCGCATCACCGGTTGGCATGCAAATGAGCACATTGATTTGTTAAGTGACATTTTAACATCCTCACAGACAGCTCTCCGTAAGTCCTTAAAAGGGTTTTTTAGGGCCAATGAGGGGAAGGAGGAGAGCGTTCAGTGTCACCTCGTTAAAGCTGAACTGAAATCCAGCTCAATCCAGACCATAAAGCTAACCGCAAACCACAGCGAGGCACAGAAACTTCACAGATAGGCCCAGTGCAACTCCTGCAGACCTGTAGCATGGACTTTTGAGCATAGAAAGATAATCAGTAAAAGAAGTCTGATGGTAAAGGGAGATAACAAAGAAAATAAAAAATCACACCCACTTGCAAGTAACAAAAGCACTCCAAGATGAGGGACTAGCCACTGAGTCGAGATCAGACGTTTTCGGTTTTGCTCCTCAGGACTTCTGAGTAATCTTAGTTTAATGTCCACCAGCTGGTTAATTGCAATCACTTGGTGTCTCCGGTCTTGATGTCTCGAATAAGGATCGCATGCCTTTAAGTCCTGAGAGCATATCTCCCTCTGAAGAGTAACATATTAACAGGCACATAGTCAAACTGTCATTCTTTGAGTGTTCATGCAGAGTTTTATAAGGCTTTGAGTTCACACTCCAACTACAGATGTTGTAAAAAGGAGAGCATTAAAGTAATCTGAGACTCGTTCATTATGATGCATTTTCATTGGAATTCATGTCGTAGCTCTGCAAGCTGGCAGACGAGCAAAATAAACATTCAATTCAGCAATACTTTGGTGCTTTGAAGGGCGAAAAACTGATTAAGGTAAATGATTACATTTTCACCTCATTGGAGAATATACCAAGTTAGTGTTGCCACTGAAAAACAAGTCACAGCACACAACAAAGGGGAACCCCTATGCTTCAAAGGTGTACTTTGTCAAATCCATAACAATAGAAATGTGGGATTCCAGTGACTTCTACCCCCTATCAGCATTTACATAAAGGCATGCTAAATTATTCATTAATTATCAGAGAGTCCCCCGTGGATAAGGATGACACACACACTGGCTGCTAATTGGCCCATCAATAATACTGCCTGGTTCTCCTGAAGCGGCACCAGATCCCACCTCAGGAATCTGCTATCTGGCTCAACCTTCTGCTGCATGATTTCCACATTGTTGTGCGACAGAAGGAGACGTTGCCACACCTGCTCACCTGGCTCGTTGTTGATGGCTTATCAGTACACGCCCGATTTCTGCACTGTGCTTGTATTGCTTGTCCATCAAGCTGCTCGAATTCCTCACATGCAATCTACTAGATGTAAGTCAAAAACCCGATGTGTTTGTTGATTTTATCACAACACTCATGTTAAATTGAAATTCAATTTGTATGCTATTGTCTGTACTTGCAAATTTAGCATGTTAGGGTATTGGACAGGGCTGATCATTTTTGATCAATCTGTCAATTATTTTTATGGTTAATTGAAAAATTTTTTAAAGCCGTTTTCCACCAGTGCAATGAAAAAATTCAGTGTGCAGTGTGTGCAAATTTTCCCAGTGCTATGTTCCATTTTCCTCCCATTTTCCATCCGCCCCATTTGCAGAAATGTTAATAAGTACACTTCACAATCAGATTTGGTCGTTTCGTGATCTAGGCCCAGTAGGTAAAGCCCCTTTCTGTGATCAACATGTAACATAGTCAACTGAATATCAGGTACTTTATCTTCCTCTCTGTATCCCAGCTGTTGGGTGATCTCAAGCCATAATAACTCCTTGACGTAGTTGTTGAGGTAGTTGTGGTGGATTTAAATCTCCAGGTTGAAAATACTGTATATGTTATTTAATTTCCCTGAAGAAGCTGGGAACTATAGTCTGCCATTGTACCAAAAGAATCATACATTTGTTAAACTATTTCATCCACCTTTTGTTTACGAGTTAGGAGAAAATCTACAGAGTTCATATTCAGGGTAATGAGGGAAAATGAAAAATCGCCCACTGTGAAGGTGTGGCTCCTTGATGTTTTTTTGTAATGTTTTTACTTGCATCCAAACCTGATTGTTTTCTGAGTGGCGTAGTAACAGTGCTCTTTTTCAAAGAGCTGTGAAGAACCTCGATCAAGGCAGTTTACTGTATCCCCACAGGCGGAGACGGATACTCTTTGAATCTCTGAGATCTGCAGTAGTCTGCCGAGGTTAAACTTCTACAGCTACGCTTCAGTAACAGACTTCTGTCGAGCTTTTTTTGTCAGACAGACGGTGACAGACCAAACAAACACAATAATACACAGCGCACACACATCTGCACAGTCTCTCTTATTCTGTCTCTCTCTCCCTCTCCAAATGGTACATGCAAGTGATTTCCATAAAGGCGGGCCTCCGGAGAGGGAGCTGCAATAACATGGTTGCTCTTTGTTTCCCCATGCTGATTGACAGTAGATTGCAGTGCACATTAAATGCCCATCAGGCCCGGCTTTAGTTTGAGAAATAGGGGAGCAGGGCCCGTCAAAGGTCAATCCTCACGCATAATGAACTGATCTCTCTCTTTCACTCACACCTACACACACACACACACACACACACAATTGAAAACCCTGCTCCGCCTGATATTAAAGTGAGTTTGAATAAAGAAGGTTACCCTGGATTATAATGTAACATTCAAATAAAGGACTGCCTTGTGACACAAGCCTTTAAACACACTTAACACTGTGAACATGCATATGCCAGAGGGACACATAGACATGGAGTCTAGACTGTTGTAGACTTTAGCGGTGTTCTGTTTTGTCTTCATATTAAAGGTTAGCTTAGTTTAGTTGAAACATTAGTTCAGCCATTAACAGAAACTGTTGTCAAGTGAGTCACACAAAGGGGAAAAGAATTAATAAATCTCTCTCCATCTGCTAATTTTGTCAAGTCTACAGCTCTCAGAGCAGTGATTGTGTCTGAGTGGTGCATTGTCCAAAATACCAATGTGTGTTATGATTATGAACTTACACTATACTCCAATTTATACACCAGTTTCCAGTGCTATGACAAAAAACATTGAACCAGACATGTCCTGTTAATAGTAGACTTTAGATATGCTTGAAATAATATGATACTAGTGCAAATAAAATACCCAGCTTAAGATTATTTTCCTGATTAATTGATTTTCAGTTTAGTCTATAAAATGTCAAAGTGACGAGTTTAAATTGCTTCTTTTGTCTGACCAGTCCAAACCCCAAAGTGTCACAAAAGACACAGAAAGGCAGCAAAATCTTACATTTCAGAAGGTGGAACCAGGTAATGTTTGTAATTTGGGCCTGAAAAATCACTGAAACAATAAATCAATTCAATGAAAATACTATAACAATTAATTTATTCAATAGTGCATCATATTTTTCCATGAACATACACTAACTTACATTTCTATTGGTGTTAGACTACTGACAAAAAAACAACTGTTAGACCTGCACGATGTGAAGAAAATCTCCACTGTTTGATACCATTGCTCAATTTTGCAGATAAATAAACAAATATTGAGGTGCCCATTTTCCCACTTTTCTCCTTCCTCAGCCATCATGTTAGCTAACCTCACTGTTAGGAGCCATTCAGTTGACACCAATTAATCAGAGGGTAGCTGACGGGCTTCATGTGATTGGCCAAAGCGGTGTGAATGCATTGTCCTTGTATCAAGGGCTCCAGCTGATAGGTCAAATGTTTGCACGTTGAGTGTGAATGCATGGCTCGTGTAAAAAGATAATCATTCTTATTTAGGCTTTTTGTTGTGTTTATCACGCATGTTGATATTGCGATGATGAACATATGACTTACCGGTCAGCACTATCCTTCTACATGGGGCTAAAGAAACAATTCGACTGATAATGAATGGTTATTTTTTATGTCGTTGTCTGCTGTTTTTTTTTCTAGACACCTTTCTAAATGACTCCTATTCTCCTATCATCTTCTTCTTTTTATTGTTCATCCTCTAATCAGTTCAGATTATGGAATTTGTGACGGCATCAAAAAATTTCCGTCTCTGCTCAAGTTGCAGTAAAAAAACCTCATCATACCTCAGCTGGGAACTGTCTCCCCTTCATGCCGGAGCTTTCCTCCCTGATTGAAAGTTGTAATTAAGAGAGTGGGGAAGAATTAGATGCAGAATGAGCTGTCAGAAAGTCACATTTAAGTGAGGGATGCTCCGGTCTCTGCAGTAAAAATTTAAATGATATAAATTGCCATTTAAGTGTAGCGCAGGCTAATGTTTTGTCACAAATTAATGTGACACCAGGCAGCAATGACAATCAAGGGCTGCCTCATTCTAATTTGGTCGTGTTTAGAGGGCTTTTGTGAGCCGACAGCTTTACACAAATTAACACAATTGCCTGTTTTTATGAGGAAACCATAAATGTTTTTTCCCTCCTTTGCCGGCTAATGAGCAGAGAAAACGGCTTGCGTTATGGCGATGCAGAGACGCCTGCAGAAGAGCAACACGGTGCTCTTATCCACCCACGACCGGCAGAGAAAAGAACAAAGACGGAGGCTGATATGGCTCCCTAATGAACTACAAGAGTTTCTCTAATGTTTTGATGTTCCCATATGATCAGATATGGATTTACTGTGTTTTTTTTTGTTTTTTTTTTGCTCATTATAGAAATCATTGGCAGATTCTGTCACAGGAACAATTAGCTGAATATTTTCCTTTCTCTGAGGGATTTGTCTTTGAGGGGCATTATGTGATAACTGCTGCTCAGTAATGGGTTGAGGAGCATGCGTAGGGGAGAGTATGGTGTGTTAAATGGCCTGCATCTGTTGACATTCACAATACTCGTAATAATCCTCCCGTCCTTTCTTTATTTACAGGCTCTGGAGAGCGAGTTTGTGTCCTGCCAGCTCCACCAGTGGATCGATCTGATCTTTGGCTACAAGCAGCAGGGACCTGAAGCCGCCAGAGCCCTCAATGTGTTCTATTATCTGACCTACGAGGGTGCAGTCAACCTCAGCTCCATCAACGACCCAATGCTCAGAGAGGTGAGGCTGATACCTGATACAGTACACACACATTTTGATACACATTAACTGCATGGCTGATTTAACTCACTTGGCAGATAATGCTGAGTAAGTGGAAAAAACTCCATATTACAGTAAGCACACTTGAGCATTAGCACTCAAATGGATGCTCAGTCTGACCATATTATAAAAGCATCTGTCCAGTCACTGCTTCTGTATTTTTTCAGGGGTATTTCTGATGCCATTAGCCATGTTAAATTGGTTGCTGAATGGCATGGGAGAGCTAAGCTAAAATTCTACTGGCAGGTATTGCTGAGCAAAGCCTTTTTTTCCCCCTGTGTGATACCTCTGAAAGCACTCCACCAAGTGTTCCACTTTAACGCCTTAAAGGCTCCTCCTCGGCTTTCATTCATTATTCATCCCCTTCACTTTGAACTGTTGCACACACACAAGCTACACCGGCCTGCCCAAAAGCAACCACACAAAACACAGTGCTGAAAAGAAAAACACAGCTAGCTTCCCCACAGCCAAACAACAGGCTGACAACTTCACCAATCTGCTGTAAAAGGCAGCTGGCCAGCAGCAGGCCAATTGACCCTGCTCACATCAGCTTTTTTTTTTAAAAGGTCTAAGCTGTGTTGCCAAAATTGGCACAGTTCCTTTTTTTATTCTTGTCAGAGTATAGTCGAAGTCTAGGCTTTGTCCAGGGTTTCTCCTAACAGATAATTCCAGTTTATTACTGTATTTTAAGTCATTTTACAGGATTAAGTTGTCACATTTAGAACAACAGTCCAACTTGTTTCTCTTTTTTCCTAGTTTGAGGCATCACTTCAACTGGCTTTAAAAAATAGTTTACTTTGCAACAGTAATTACTGAGGTCTGGTAAAATGCCAACAAACTGAGTCTAAACTCTTGATTTTAAAACGTGAATCTAAGTAGCTGAATTTTTTATTTTTGCGCGGACTGTTCCTTTAAGCAGAAGTCCTCACAACATTGAGGTCTAAATGGAGATGAGTTCAGAGTACATCAACCAACCTAACAGCCTTTTGCCTCCACTGTTCTGCTGCCCTTCATGCTCAGTGACTGGAGCATCACGGGCACTCGGGGTAGATCAATGATTTATCACCCCATTCACCCTAATTCCCATCCAGATGTGCTTTGGCCTTTAGCTACACATGCACACATACACGCACAAACGCACACACTCATGCAGATTCATTACCAGGGTGCACTGGTCATTTCCACGCTTACCCCATTACCCATTCTTCTGGTTAACACACAACCACTAAAATGGACCAATAATAGACTGCTATGTCTGCCAAGCTGTTCCAGTGACAGTTGGGTTGATAAATCTAAGCACCTACAGGACACCATCAGAGGCAGGTGTATGGGATTTGAGTGGTCATAAAAGGACACCTCCCTCCTGCAGATGGCTGCTGTAAAGCAAATTTTGGATATGCACACTTCTAAATATATGGCCTTTATTTACATCGTCATTAAATCGTCAAACATTTGTTGACATTAGACTTGCTACAGTGAATAAACCAGACTAGTACAAAGAAGATTGGTGACCTCCAGTGGTGTGTAAAGTGTTCATATTATGTGTGTATGTGTCAATTATGAATAAAGCAAAAAAGTTTGTTCCACTCCCTAAAGATGAAAAAAAGAGAGCTTGTTGTTTTCTCCTGCCACTCCCCCTCTGATGCAGTGAGTCCAATCTGCTGACGTTCACCTTTCGAAAACACCCTCCGTCTGAGCGCTTTAATTAGTTAAATAAACCAAAGCAGTGTTATACCTGTGAGCTAAGCCAAGGCTCTCCTTCAACTCTGTTTGTGCGGAAGGAAACGTGCTCCGTCTGTGCAGAAGGTGGAAACCGAGTTCCAGGCCTGGGCCTCGTCATGGCGGGGCGCTGGGGGTGGCTGATGGCAACAGGAGCTTTGAGACGGAGGGCTTTGGGTCTGAAAAACGTCCCCAGAGTCTGCCATTACTGAGTGACAACTGTTTCAGCCTGAGCTGTGGTCTGGGCCAGGCTAGGCTGCATTAGCACAGGCTCCGGGGCTGTTCATTGTCAGGGGGATGGGTCGCAGACGTGTGTGTGTGTGTGTGTGTGTGTGTGTGTGTGTGTGTGTGTGTGTGTGTGTGTGTGTGTGTGTGTGTGTGTGTGTGTGTGTGTGTGTGTGTGTGTGTGTGTGTGTGTGTGTTGGGGTTAGTTGTGTGCACACAAACGTTTGTGTTTATATGTGTGCATGTTTATTTCTTGGTCGGAAAAGGTAGTAGATGGGGCAAAGAGTTCTGTTTTTCTGCCGCGCTGTTTGGCAGAACTTAACTCCCACTCCCCAAACTAACCCCTCACACACACACAAACACACACAAACACACACACACACACACACACACACACAAACTGGAGAGATTTGGATGGATCATACCTTGATATGTTTGTACATACACATGTGTGTATATACATGCATTCATTGGCATGTGTATACCTTTGTATATTTATATGCACTCATCAGCATAAATGCACACGGTTGTGTGTTTATGTGTGCGTTTCTGTTCTGGGAGAAAGTTTGGAATATCTCAGCACAGATTAGGGAACGCTGTAGAGACCACTGCTGTGTTTTTCGAAACCATGATTACTTCCTGTCCTGCCTCCGCCGCAAGTCAAAACTCACCTCCTCTCTCGCTCTCGCTCTCTCTCTCTAAGTGAGCTGTGTGTGTATGTGTGTGTGTGTGTGTATGTGTGTGTGTGCAGATGCATTCATTTGTAAGGGTGTGCACCCGTGTGCATGGCATGCATGCACATCTGTGTTGCCTCTTGGTGTATAAAGAGAAACACACGCTGTGTTGCCTTCTCATCGTTGTACAGGGCTTCCCCTCTTTCACATGTGATTATGGAAAATCCCACAGCCTCTCACACCAGCGACAAAACACAGAGCCCCCTCTGAATTGTACAGCGTTTGCGTAATTCGGCAGAAAACGGGGAAATATACCCACGCAAGTGAACTTGATTTGACAGTCAGCCAGAGTCACTCACCAAAAACAAGGCCCACTGGTTTATTTTCTTTGGACAAGATGTCCTTCACTGTATTTGATATAATATAGTGCCCAAAGATAAAGAGAATCCCATCAAGCTGCTTGTGAACTATACAAGGCCATTGTAGTTATTCTTATATTCTATTCATAGGGAGTGTTATTGGTTCAATTTGCATAAATGCGGCATGTTTTACATGGAGATCCATCTTGTCAAGTGGCTGAGTAAATCAAAGGGCAGGCTGGGACATCTGAGCCGAGGGCGTCTCGGCCATTTAAATGTATAGAATATAGAAAACCCTCATCAGACATGGGCCAGTGCCCCCAAAAGAGATTGGCCTTTTGGATGGCCCCTCATATAATCACCTGAGCATTGCATTGGCATATAGGGATAGGACATGCTGACCTAGACTCAGCCACTTTCCAACGTTCCATTGCCTCATAAATGTCAGAGCTGAACTTAATGAAGACAGGTTGAGTGGCTTTGAAGAGTGTCTTCCTCACATTAGCTTAAGCAAAATGCCTCGCTCTAAAGGCGGAGGAGAGGGGAGACACTTTGACCTTGAATGATGCACTGATGTCTTCTCACTACCAGAGTTACTGCAGATGAGATGGAAAATGTTAAGATTATGGTCACGATCAGTAATGAGGTCATGTACAAAAGTGTTTTGATATTTGATAGCATTATGAGAACAGAGGTCTTTTATTCAGAAAGATTTTAATACAGCTTATATTCCAGTCTTGATAGATAGTGTGTAGTATTCATGGATCCACTGATAGAAATTGAAAATAATTTTTATTATTATATTTTCATCAGAGTATAATGACCTGAAATTAAGAATTGCTGTGTTTTTGTCACCTGAGAATGAGCCTT
This sequence comes from Sparus aurata, assembly GCF_900880675.1. Classification (NCBI taxonomy): domain Eukaryota; kingdom Metazoa; phylum Chordata; class Actinopteri; order Spariformes; family Sparidae; genus Sparus; species Sparus aurata. Next base: position 13,550,512 of record NC_044187.1, read on the forward strand.
TTATAACTATAGAGTTAGTTTGTTCTCTTCCATGGAATCCGCGACGTTGCACTACCATGTTTTCTACAGTAGCCCAGAACAGACCAGCCAAACACCGGCTGTTTTTAATTTTTTAGTGGCCACCACTTGGTAGACATCCCAAATTTTGTATCCCGATATTTTCCCTCATCATTGTCTTCCACTTTAAACCCGAAATTCTGCCAAACTGGTGAGCTGGCAAAACGGCAACAAAAGCAAACAAAACAACACAAGTCCTCCATACAGTATGCTACAGCGCTGCGTGCATGCTGCTTGAACAGGCCAGTTTATCCTGTGACCTCCACCAGCTCGGTCTTATTCCACACTCATCCAATATCGATCGATGATGCTTCCATTGGCACGACAGCTCAATGTGCATTTTCTTAGCAGGGAAAGGTGAGATGAGGGGTGTTCAGTTGGTTTTATTGTGCAGCCTCACCACTAGATGCCACTTAATCCTACACACTGGATGATGGAAGTATCTCTGTCAGAACTAGTGTGGTCATCTGGCACACATGTCCATGTTTAGGTCTAGAAAATGCAGTTATGGCTTAAACTCAGAACCACAGATACTTCTGCTTCTCACAGCTGTCTTCTTAAAGTTTCCAGTCTGTTGAGCATGTACCAAACCACACAGCTAAAAGCTAGCTCTCCTAATGTATTTTTTTTAAAACATAAATCACTGTGAACATGGACATTTAATTCAATTCATTATTATTATTGTTTATATTACCTATACAATAGAAATTTAGATGCACAAGGTGCACACCTTAATCTTCCCTGATTTATCCAGACTCTCATAAATAATTATTATCTATCTTGAGAACCAGTGATACATTTGTATAATTTTATAATCGGTTCAGAAATACAGAAAAAAGATTGAAAGTGAAGGAGGTGAAAACAAAAGGAAAGTGTTAACAGAGTGAAGAAAGTGTGCATCAAGTTTGGAAACGTGAGAGGCTGACTGCAAAGCGAGAGAGTGAAATAGATACGATCACCTCGCTGTCTTAGCTCGACATTCACATAAAAAAAAATTACTGTATGCAGAATTTTTCGGTGCACGATTTTTGGCAGCAAACAATCCGATGAAACCTTGTAATAGACAGTCGAGATCGCTCCTTCTCCACGCCTCTCTGGTCTCTGGTTAGTTTCAGACAATGGCTGTGCGCAGACTTTACTTCACAACCTTTTTTTCTCATGGAAATACCATATGCAGGCCTCAGCCATGAGCTCATTCTCACAGGCCTCGCCAAGTCAGGCTCAAGCGTCTCAGCCTACACACACAAGCTGTCACTCCCACACGGCCAGTCACAGTGCACACCAACATACTGACGGCTCTGTCATAATTTCGTGTTGGCCATTTTCTCTCTGCCTGTCTCTTTTATAAACCATCTATCACGCTGGATAAGAGATTTTCTTACTCATTGCAGTTTCTGCTTGTTGTTATAACATTCAGATTCCCACTGACACTTGTGTTCTTTTGTTTTCTGTATTTTGTACATTTCATTTTTATATGTTTATTGTCAGCTGTCCTGTTGTATCACAAACATTTCTGACGTATAAACATTCGGTCCTTTTCTCAGTTTTATTTATGTCATTACAAACTAAATACCATTGAGTTCTGAACTTTCATCAACAACCATTGTGGTTGTTTATGGTCTTTTTTCTTTTTTACCATTTTCCACCATTTTCACTCATCTGTAAAAAAAAATGAAAAGAAAAGAAAAAGTCAAATGAAAGTTATCCTAGATAATAATAGAATGAAAGTGTAAAGTATTGGGACACGTTGGTGTTGGTCTATGCGTCTGTACTCTGCTGTGGGGTGTGTTCCATCTCGTGCTAGTTGGCCTGACAGTGAGCTGTGTGATGATGTCCAGAGGCCGCTCGGCCGGCGTCTGCTCTGACATTTATGGTCCTATACCTCTTCATTAACACCACCTAACCAGCCTACAAGCCCGCCTGTCCCGGCCCTCCTCTGATTCTGTGTGTGGTTGTGGAGGATAAATTGGTGTGTGCGTGTGCGTGTCTGTGTGTGTGTGAGGGAGAACATGTCGTTCAGTGAGAAAAGTATGTGTGTATGATGTGTTCATGAACACAAATCAGTGCATTTATCAACTCTACATTTGCTTTCTCTTTCATTTGTTTTCTTTATATTTAGATGCTGTTATCTTAGATTGTTGAGCATTTTATCATTAAGTAAACAGTATGATGTGATATGACTATGTAAACTGTGAGACAAAAACAGTTTGTCAACCAAATTTGAACTGTACTAGTGCTGAGTTATCTATCCCGTTGGATAACTAATTGAAGGATTTTTATATTAATGTGACATAGGCCTTATTGTCAATTGTTGAATTTTAATTTCTTAGACACGGCGATGCAAGAATAACACCCCCTTTTCTTTGTCTTTGCTGTTCCTTCCTCTCTCATTTTCCCCTCCAGGCTGTGGAGTCTCAAATTAGGAGTTTTGGACAGACCCCCTGCCAGTTGCTCATCGAGCCACACCCACCCAGAAGCTCGGCCATGCAAGTGGTAAGTGATGCACGCACATACATGCAAACAGACAATCTAAGAGACTTAAGTGTAATCCTTCAGCCTTAAAAATGCTATGATATAAAAATGGGTCAGAAGCCAACCGAGCCACACTATCAACCATTCCTCTGCTGGTTTAAAGCTGTCTCTGGCTTCTGGTGTGCCCTGATGTTTTGCGCTCTGCTTTGCTTCACAAAACTCTTCTTTTTTAATTTTTGACTCACTCTTTTCATCCTCCATTTACCTCCTGTCTTCTCTTTATCCACCTCTTACTGTGGGAAAATAAAGTCTTGGGTTTGAAAGCATCTCCTCTCTCATCATTAGAGAGGTGTGTGTGAAAGGGGAAAGATCACAAGCATTTGTGTGCATGTGTGTTTAGTAAGAGGTATGCCGGGGGAAAGGCACAGCTTTGTGCTGGAAACCTGGGCCCGAGCCAGGTTTTTCTACCTGAGCTGGAAGCACAGGAGATCAACGAAGGAGAGCAGCGGAGCAGCAGTCCTGAAAGTGACGGCTTTTTAAGGGCCAAGGAGTGCAGTCAGTGTGCCTGCTTGTGATGGACCAAGGCCCCATGAGTCCCTATTAGTGTGGTGTCCCTGTGGCGCTGACAGCTGGCTGTAGACCACCACCCAGCGCACACATGCACACACAGACACAAACTCAGCCTTTGAATTCACCGTGCTTATGCACAAAATTCCTATGAAATGTTTTTATTTTTACTCCACAGTATATAGCTTTCAAACATAATATTCAGACGCCATTATTCAAACACCCTCCCCAACCCCTCCATGTTCCCTGCAGAACGCCCTGTTCTCTTTGCTCTTTACTTTCTCTCCATCCTCCTCTCGTGCAAGTGCGTTGTCAAGAGTGTCGGCATCTGCCCATGCCGGTGGTAATGATACTGTCAGTGCGTCTGGTTAGCTGTCAGACACACCGGATTTACTCAGGTCTATTCCTGATGTTAACACTGATGTTCCTCTTCTTTACACGCAAGGAGGGAAATGGCTCCGTGTTAGAGCTGCTTAGTACAAACACTCTATATAAGCTCCTGTCTAACAAAGGAAACTGATAGGTCAGTGACATCACTTTTTTTGTTATGACTGCACTGTATATAGTTTCTCTCAATGTGAATGTATAAGTAATACGTTTAATCTAAAGCAGCTTCAATTCATATGTATTTTTTAAATACTTTTTTGTAAACTTAGAAGTCGTGCTGAAATGATTAACTGATTTTGTTATCGGCCAGTTTAGAAAAAATTAATTGACTGAACTTTTTTGTGACTAATGCTCTAGCTAATTAATCAAGAATCTGCTCCTTTATCTTTACTTTATGTAACTGAAACTGTTGGTTTGTAACAAACCTCACTTTGGTCATTTTATAGAATAAACAACTGTTTAAAGGTGAGGATAACCAGGAGATCTATTGATAATGAATAAAATGACTGGTTGCAGTACTAATAATGATAATGACAAGGATTTCACTTTTAGTTCCAAACTATTATCTTACTGCCAAGTGGCGCAGACAAGATTACTTCCAGTCTTGTTCCAAGACACAAAAAATACTCAGATCCGAATGTGCAATGTGTAAAAATAACGAGAGTGATTAACAGAATATATAGGAGTCTCAAAGACATCCATGTAATATGTTGCAGGGAATATGCAATCGGACGTATTTTAATAATAATAATAATAATAATACATTTTATTTGAAGGCGCCTTTCAAAGCACTCAAGGACACCGCACATAAGAACAACAGTACTTTGAATTTTGTTGAAGTTGGGATGCTAATCAGCTAGCCCCTATCCACATTGTACCTCAAGAGGTGACAGTCTGATCCCCCTGGTGCCCTGAGCCCTTTCTCCAGGCAGAGTTAGCCTACACAACCACTAGCTGCTCCTCCTTTTTTGAGATTCTCTCCATTCCTGATATTCCAGCATCTCTTCTTCAACAAGGGATATCTTGCCTTTTCTGTACAAAGTTATGCCTTTAACTCTTTTTCTTGCCTGTACAGCTAAATAACTACTATCCTGCTCAAGCATCCTAACTTTCTCTGTCCTTCTTTTTCCTCCCTTTCCCTCTGTTCTCTCCTCGCTAACACCGACTGTGGCTTCTCCACTTGTCTTTTTTCATTTTGCTCTTCGTCTGCCGCTCCGTATCCCTGCTCTTTTCCCTCTCTCTTCCCTGCATGGTGTTTGTCCATCCCCGGGTGGCCTGAACAGTATCTTCTCCTGCAGACCCCACTGATGTTTACGGAGCAGATGCAGCAGGACGTCATCATGGTGCTGAAGTTCCCATCCAACTCTCCCGTGACTCACGTGGCGGCCAACACCCAGCCGGGTCTGACGTCACCTGCCATCATCACCGTCACCGCCAACCGCCTCTTCGCTGTTAACAAGTGGCACGGCTTGACAGGTGGGAGATTTATGGCCACGTACTCATATATAATTGTGTGAAATAATAATATCATTGTCAATATCATCTGTTTTCATAAAGGTGCATTTCACTGAACACATTTGTTCTGTGATTTTACACCGCTGTGATTCTGCATCATATTGTCGTCATATCTCCTCGGATCAGCTCTCTCCTCCACACTTGGAGTCTAATTTATCCGAGCCAAGAATTGACCCGTCTCGTCTCTATAGGATGGACGTTGATTTGGGAGACAGTTGACTGTGTCTCCCGGATAGCAGTATCAAATGTGACACATGCAGCAGCCAGCATTAGGTCTCACGTCCACCTCCATATATCAGCCTCTCACTTCACAAAACCTTATTTACCCAACATCCATCCTGCCCCTGGAAGAAACATTAAATTTGATATCTCTGAATTTATCCCGATGAAGACTGATCGGTTTTCAGTAGAATACGACCTCATCCATGCGCACCAGAGACCAGACTGATTAACCTAATTGGTTTAGTGAGCTGATATAAGAAGCAAGATGTGTGCAGGAGTAGTTCATTAATAGCATGGATTTGTAAGAGTCTGCATGTGGCTGTTGGAGCATTAAAAAAAAAAGATGTGCAAGATTTTCATCAAGAATATTTTTCTGATTTGGTTTCTGGGAGGAAATTCATTAATTTCTTAATTCTTCATTGACGATTTTTTTTTTATGCCTAAACAAACTAAATAAAACATGCATCAAATGTCGTTTTGAGAAATTGTGTGGAGAATTTTTTCAGTATTTAGTTTTTTACATTTTATAGAATAAAATGTTAATCACAAAAATAATCATCAGCTGAATCCGTAATAAATGTAATTGTTAGTTGCAGTTGTATTCATCCACAACTTGTTCCCCCCTGCTGCCGACTGGCAAGCGATACAGAGGTATCCACTGCCGTACCTCCAGACTAGAGAGCAGCTTCATTCCTCAAGCTGTGAAACTATTTTATTTATATCATTCCATTTGTTAATTTCTCTTTTCATAGACTACAAACTACATTTTGTGAGACAACATTGCATTGTAAAATAAATAAATAAATAATTGTATTTGTTTTTTTTCTCGTATGGATTAAAAATGCAACATGATGCAACATATCTATGCTTTATCTATCTAACACTAATAACTGCTCTTGATTTGAAGCCTGACATCCGACTCTATGAGCAGCATTCATTGCCGTAAGGCTGAAAGAAGTGCTCAAGCTCATTCCGCTCTTACACTTGACTACAGAGAATTCTTTTAATATCGTGTTTTGAATCAGTTTACCAGAATACAACAGATGCTTACAGCTCAAGTGACTATCTTAAGCAAAGACGAACACATAAAGAATCATATTCTCCGTGGCCTTGGTATCTTTTCTGAGATAATTGATGTCTGTTTTGCTGGAGAACTCTTGGGCCGGCAGGTGACACCGTGACTTTATGGTTATAATTTCCAGTGTGTTATAATGGACAGAAAGCCAGCATCTACTTCACAAGGCCACATGATTACAATATTAATCCAATCTGTCTTCTTCTCTGTCAGGTCATCAGAGCTCAACGGTGCAGGACCAGCAGTACCAACTTCCTGTGGAAATTGACCCTCTGATAGGTATGCTGTCATTCATGACTGTGAAAGAGTCCGCACACACGTGTATTTTTTTTTTGCATACGCTGAGCTCATATATGCATGAAATGATTTTTTTTTTGTGTGTGGATTTGTGTTTGAATCCCGCTCCCCATCTTGGTGACTCATGGCAGTCTGCAGCGCCGTGTCCCTGGACAGTAGATTAGAGTTGTTTCTCAGCCTCTGCCCCAGTTCACTCCTCATGATATAGGCCCTGCTCTCACACTAAACCATTTGCATGCAAATTGGAATGCAATGAGCTGTGGCCTAGGCCGGCATTTCATCATCAACTCCCCCCCCTCTTTCTCCCCTCTCCATCGTGCCTCCCCTCCCTCCCTCCCTCTCTGCATCCTCTTTGGTTTAATTTGAGCGGAGGGAAAGGACGCGTGTCAATGGAAATGAATATGAATGTGGTAATAATGTGTGATTGAGAATGCACTGCGGACGGCTGTCAGGACAATATGGGCGCCTCTCATCCTTCACGACTTGTTGATGAGCAGGAGAAGAGTGCCGAGCCGCAGTGATGTATGGGGATGCACTGGTGGTTGAGCAGAGAGAGGAGAGCCACTTCTGTCTGCTCTGCCGCCTCCGCCTCCGCCTCCTCCTCCGCCTCCATCGCTCCCCTGCAGCCTCTCACAATCTCGAGCACATCTGCAAAAGGAGGGGCTGTTCTTTCTGTGAACGCTGTGGTCACTCTTAGTCTCAGCAGACCATCTCCACAGATGTTTTATTTTCACACTTGACTACTGAAAATAACCAGGGTCTAGTCTCACGTATTCATCTTTATCTGCTCATATAGCCTTTCCCCTCTGATCAGGCAGAATAAAAGAAATCTTTGTGTGTGCGTCAGTTTTTGTACATTCGGTGCATTTTTACATGAGAGCTTTATAGTGTGTGGGTGTTGTATGTCACTGAAAGCACACACTTTTCAAGGTAATTTCATCCCTTAACTCTTATTACTTGACGTTGTTGTTTTCTCCCCATCTCATATTTTTCACCCTACAGCATAAATAATCTACTAAATAATGTATTTTCATGTTTGCGGTTGTGCGTGTGTATGTTTCTGGGGAGGCAGAGGGGATTTTTGTGCTTGTCAGTAATATATTTACACTGTTTGCATTCCAGGAGGAGTCAGAGCTAAACACAGTAAATTGAGGATGAGTGTTGAGCCAACTGTGGCTTTGGGAAACGTTAAAAATGGGTTGAAATATGGGTTCTAGCAGCTATGCTGGACTTTCTCACTTTGCATGCGAGACAATCTCCTCCGACACCTGTTCCCCAGGGCCTGTGACCCCAACAAATAAGAAATACTTCACAGTGGATATATCTCTAGAGAAAAAGATACCACTTACGGAAGAGAGAATGTCAATGAATTTGCTTTTCGAACCAACTAACGGCTAAATTACACAACTGGGATGAATCTGCGGTGTGTGTTCTGACTTGAGTGGGGTGCGTATTTTGTAAAGACTGTAAAACCGTCATTACTCAGACAAGACTCTTAGGCTCTCACGGAACATGTGAAGTCCCATAAACTTAACCTCCACGATGTTTTATGTATTCTCCTACAAATCTTCTTTTCGCCCTGTGCTGAAATTCAAGTGGGGGTGCAGGAAAAAAGATTTGATATTTCTGTGTACGTCTGAGCATTCCCAACCACTAATTTCTATTTGCTTATTCTCTCCTTCTTCTTCTCCTTCTCCACCCCCTTTTCCCCCTCCAGCCAGTAGCGTGGGCAGTCATCGTCGTCAGATCTCAGACCTGCTCGATCAAAGCATCCAGATCAGCTCGCAGTGTTTTGTCATCACGGCCGATAACCGCTTCATCCTGCTCTGTGGCTTCTGGGACAAGAGCTTCCGGGTTTACTCCACTGACTCAGGTACTGTATAATCATTCTTAGCCCTCACATGACCAGGATCGCGCAAAGCTGTTGTGTTCAAATATGCCACATCATATTCGAGGAGTTTTGTTCCGTAGACGCATTAGCCTAGACCTAAATTTGCATACTGTAAATATGTCACCGTGTATTAAAATTTGTCAAAATAAGAATATGTGCAACCACTAGTTTTGGCAAATATGGTTAACGTCACTCTTTGGTTGGAACAGAATAGTTTTTTTTATTTATCTAAAAAAAATGTTTTTATACATTTTATAAAATCTCTAAGTCTCTGCTCGGTCTCTGGGTTTGCACGTGATGGCACAAACCCCATGAGCCACGTCAGGGTGTGCTTTCTTAAAATGTAATTAGAGCCCTAATATCGAAATCTAACAGCCACGTTGCAATGAAATTCCTGAGCAAATTCATACTGCCTAAATGATGAAGTCCTTCTCATTTAGACACTCCAACATAAAGTTTCCTCTTTCTACCCTCAAATCAAAATCTCAACTCTGAACGTTAGATGTCTCATGGGCAAAGAAGCAGGTTGCCGTAAAAATGCTATTAAAGAGATCAGCCTCTTAATGTTAATAAGGCCCATGGCCTTTCCTCTAGCACCATCCTCAGGACAAACTTTTCATTTATAGCCACGCCACTAGTGAAGCTCTAGTAAGACCCCCAAGAAACATCGGTACGTGTTTTTATTTCATCTTATATTGTGGGGTACATTGAAAGATGAGATAGCCTTCAGATTTGAATTTCTCAATACTATAAGCAACACAGACTCAGCTGTCTGTGTTCTGCTGTGGTGAAATGTAACAAAATTCATGTTCTCAATTTGGTCCTGTCTTTAAGTATATCTAATTTGTGCTAGTTGTATATTATACTTCTGCTCGACATCATTTGAGAGGAAAATATTGTACGTTTACTTCTCATTTCTTTAACTAGTTGCCAGCCAATTTTATTTTACAAGCAAAAGATACCATCAACTTGTCAAATATGATGCGTTGTCTTAGATTAAAGGTCAGGTGAATGCATCATGATTTAACACTTTGAAAGGGGCCATTTGCATAGTGAGTAGTCTTACTTTTAATACTTGAAGTACATCCTGCTGGTATTACTTATGTTCTTTTACTCAAATAGAATCCAGTTCTTTTATTTGCAACAGACTATTTTTAAACTGTGGTGTTGTTACGATTACATAAGTAAATGATCTGAGGACTTCTCCCACCACTTACTGTGCTGCAGTGTTTTGTAGCTGCACCAGTGGAAATGTCATAAATGTCCTCAATTACTTGCAACATCATTTTTCCCTTTCTCTTTTTAGCCGGTTTAGTGTAGCCTGAAGTCAGTTGGCGCAGCTAAAGTAAATCATGTCTGCATCAAACGCTGTAGCTTTGAAATCCTTGTGTCAAGTTAGTGTTTAGTTTTTTAGTAGAGTTTAGATTTCTTCTCCTAGATATCTTAGAATATTGTTTAACTTAATGAATCTTAATCTTTATCAATATATCTTAACGTAAATATACTGTATAATCTTTCACAGTGGGGTTGTGTGTACCTAAATATCACTGACTTGCTCCTTGTACCACACACACACAATGCAGACATTTTAACACACAGTCGCAAGCACACCGACGCCATCAGGTCAGGGGTCCTAAATGAAACTGTCTGAAGCTTCGTGTGTGCACCTCGCTCCTCCGCTCTCCTCCTCGGCCCCATTCAGAATCCTCCACACATCTATACAACGGACTCCAATTCAATTTCTGCAGGCCAGGGCCTCTCTGCCTTTAATCGTGGAGGGAGGGACGGAGGGATGGGGACGACAGAGATAGCTCTATTGTGCTACTGCCACCGGGGTGTGCGACTGGAACGCGAACACGGTTTAATCGCACACACGCTCAACAGCTGCCACCGAGGTCCCCAAAGCCCCCAGGTTAAAGAACTGAGGGGTTTTATCAATTACAAGACTTGATTGGTACACGTGCGCGAAACACATAGCCTCATACGCCTGCATGCACACACATCCAATTTAATTTGACCGTGTGTGTGTGTGTGTGTGTGTGTGTGTGTGTGTGTGTGTGTGTGAGCAGATTGCAGCAGAGTGCGTGTTCGATTTGAGTTGCATGGTAGCCATTATTGCTGCAGCCATCGTTAGTTATTTTCAGTGTTTATAAAGATGTCAAACATTTCACATCTTTGATGTCTTTGTTCTTCTTTGGTAGTTAAGTCACTGACCCGCCCAGTTTCATAACAACCTTCATCGTTTTCGGTGAGATACAACTTAATTACCTGATGGATGGTGATTCTGACACCGAGGCAGAAATGTCATGTGTTGAAAACTATCCAGTGTTTGACTGCAGAGGTCACACTATGAGGAGCGTAATGAGCATTAGACAGCTAGACGGTGGAGCTGTGGTCTGGAAATCTGACAGCAATTAGCCTCTTCATATATACACGTGGAGCGCGATGCATGTGCGCACACACACTCATGCACACGGAGTTGGAACAAATATTTATTCTTTTCTGGGAGACGTCTGATCTTGTGTGGATACTGTAAAATTACTAGCCAAGCAGACAGATGATCAACAAACACGTGGCGGGAGCTTCCAGAGAACTACATCTTCCAATAAATTCATACTCTTTGTTTTTACAAGAACAGTTCACCTGAAAACAAAAAAAATACCTATTTTGCCTCTTACCTGTAGTGCTGTTTATGCATCTAGATTCATATTGGCAGTAGAGATGTCTGCTGTCTCGTGAAACATTGGCTTAAGTTGCTCAAAGCATAAAGAATACAATCTGAAAAACTCAACAACAATGTCTCTTTCCAGAAATCAGGACTTGGATAATCCACAGACGTTGTTCTGAGCAGTTTCATGGAGGAAGTCATTTTTTTCATTTTCACCGCTTAGAAGAAAAAAGGCATCTACTCATGGGCCAGAGGTTAGCCAGCTACGCTATGAGCATCAGCCTCTCGTCCATGACAGGATGCTCTTTTCCTTCTGTGCGGTGTCACAGTTGGCAGGCGAGGTTTGGTACAAAGAACATAGTTCCAACATGAAACCGCACACAACAAGGTCTGTGGATTATCTTGGGTTATACTGCATTATGATTTCTATAAAGAGACATTCCTGTTGAGTTTATCAAATGTACTTTTTATAAGCCAATTGCCATCTAGTTTATACTTGAGATAGGGCAGGCATCTCTGCAGCTGATATCCTCCAAACTTGGCAACTCACACCACAATAATATCAACTAGCACTGCAGATAAGAGGAAAAATATGTTGTTGGTTTTTTTTTATTTGTGGGGAACTGTCCCTTTTAAAGGCAAGTTTATTTGTATAACACCATTCAGACACAGGACAATTCAAAGTGCTTTAGAGATGCATGGAAATATGTTAAAACGAGACATTAAAACATAAAAAATTGGAAAATGAAATTATCGTTCTTTTCTCATTCGTCAATTATTAAAATGTATTTAAGAACATGTTTATATAATTGTGTACTTTTGCAGGCAAACTGACTCAGATCGTGTTCGGGCACCGCGACGTGGTGACGTGTCTGGCTCGCTCGGAGTCGTACATCGGTGGAGACTGCTACGTCCTGTCAGGCTCCAGAGATGCCACCCTGCTGCTGTGGTACTGGAACGGAAAGCACAACAGTATTGGAGAGAGCCCAGGCAGTAAGTACACAGGCAAACCAGCCCTGATGTGTGAGCACACACACACATACACACACATGCACTCGGGTAATCTCTGAGTGCTCACTCTCCCAGACAGTTGTGACTGTGTGATTTACGGCCTCCCTCTGTAAAGTAACAACTAGTTTCGTCTGACCAGGCCAGGCCTCCTGCATACAGATTGGATTTCGCGGCACCGTCACACCAGCAACAGCTTTCGATAATGTGTTTGAGATGGTGTGCGAGTTTCTGTGAGATCACTGTGTGTGCGTGTGTGTGAGAATCTGTCTTTAATGTGAGTGAAAGTGAGGGCCACTTAGAGACGTTAAATGTGACGCTGGGGGTCGTCGGCCGGCACATGAAAGTTCACCACCATCCGAGGGCCGTGGGGTCACGGCAGTCGATAAAAGTGAAAAATGTCACAGGGCCTCTCTTACGTTTCCATAACATATGGCATCAGCCATGATCAAAGCACCGCACACACATTGCTCAGCCCGTCAGCCCGCTCAGTGCTAATTTGGTCAGCTTAGATTGGCGTACATGTTGTTTAGTGATCCATTACAAATGGGCTGAAATTTATGACAAATTGTGATTTGGTTAATAAGCCACATTGGTTTTTGAAATCGGGACAGAGCGTCGACGTGATCACTGATGTGGGATGTTGGATTCAAGAACACATTTTCTTATTGTTCATGTTAAGTTTTGTGAGATGAAAAAATATGGAAGAACATAAGTCACCTTTTTAAAATTATTTTCTCTCATTTTAATGTTGTGTTTTTCTATTTTTGACCGCTTAATTTTAACAGAATGTGACAATAGGAGCATAATATTCTATTAGCTGATGTTTCGGCAAATTGTGACTTCTTTAGAGCTTTTTTTTATTCACCCTCAAAGCCTAGAAGTTGTTTATTGGATTTCTTTATGGGATAACAATGCATGTTGCAAGAAACCATGAGGATTCACATTAATAAAGCAAATATTGAAATCTGTTCCATTCTTCATATGATAAGCCTAACAATATATCCGTATTTATATATATACATTTGACTGTATCCTGATTGTTTTATCGAATTGTTGTATGGCCAAAGGGGATTTTTGTGTGTGTGTGTGTGTGTGTGTGTGTGTGTGTGTGTGTGTGTGTGTGTGTGTGTGTGTGTGTGTGTGTGTGTGTGTGTGTGTGTGTGTGTGTCAGTCAGTCTTACATCAGCCGGCTCAGTGTGCAGTCACCACACTGTAGTTGGAGGAGCAGACAAAGCAGTCGTCATCCCAACTCCTCACCACCACAATGTGATGCTCCATTGCCCCAGACCGCAGGAGGCTCTCCCAGACATGGAGCTCTGCGCACACACACACACACACACACACACACACACACACACAGTTACAACTACTCAGAAAATCCATACAGACAGCAGGCTTTTTTTTCTTTATTCCTCTTCCAAAAAATCAAAACACTTTCAAGCCACTTGAATGAGAGTGCAAACACACACACATTCCTTTTCGTGCGTAATGCCCTGTGAACATCCTGCGCACCTCATAAGCTTGACACAAATGCCTCTGAATGGCTGACATGCACATGTACACGTTGACCTCTGCACACTTGGTTCACATGTTGTTGTCGGGCACGGCAGCAGGGATTCGAGAGACACCACCGCCATCTGCTGGTCACAGAGAGGAAACCTGCTGAATGAGATGTCTATTTAGTAAAGTTGTACTATATTTATGTTTGCTTTGAAATTAGTTTAACAATCTGAAGATTCAAATATTTTAAGCACCAATATTTGAGAATAACTGTAAATGAGTTATCGTGTGATTGATGTTCTCAGACACAGAGAAATTTTGAAAATACACACACCAACATGCATAAAATACTGTATTTTATTTTTTTATTTTATTGTATTAAACCAGAAATGTTCCCATTAAGATCCCAAATCTATTTGTCCTTAACCAAATGTTATAATCTGCCACACTTCAATAATCAATTATTTATCATAAACACACATTAATGAATAATAATGATAATAATAACTGAAATCCTCATTATTCCCTTTGAAAATTACGTTTATGTTTAAATTTAAAAATGATCATTTATTGAATAAAACCTGAATATTAAAAGTCAAATATTTAATAAATTGTAATACTCAAGATATTTGCAGCTATATTATACATTAGCCATGTAGCTAAATGGATACCTGAATGCCTTTTACGCTACTCTGCTAATAAAAAAAGAAGAAGAAAGTGAAAAAATCTGGATATTTTACCAACTTTGAATCCAGACCGAAAATGGATCCAGTCTCTACACAAACACACACACACACACACACACACACACCTTGTCCACACTTGTCGAGATAGTTGATACCCTCCTCAGTGTCCCAGCTTCAGTCTTATACAGGTACGAGATTGTACTCAGATGTGGCTCTAATTCAAACCAAATGGCAGGTAGAGGCTCCAAAGGTTAACTGATACACCAATATATCAGCGTTATTGATCTTCTCTGGACATCGTGCTTTAATCCACAGGCTTGTAGGTCATTCGTTTGCTTTTAGCGACGTCGAGGATGTTAACAAGTTAAGTAAATGAAATGTAGATGTTTAGGCTGCTGACCTGGCGTGTGATCATAGCTTAGGCGGCTCGTACGTGTTTGCAACGTGGACAGAAAGCTGGATTTAGGGACTGGAATGAGACATTTAAGGGTTTTTTGTCGTAGGTTTTCTATGTTTCTATTTTTTTAACACTTTGTTTTATCATCATAATTATGACACACACACAAAGAATCAGAGACCATTTACTGACCTTTGTCTCCGTAATAGTCTCACTACTGTGTACTTGGATATGATAGTGTTTTTGATATGAAACATTCCTGCTGCTGTCTTTTTTTTCCTTTTTTTTTTTAACCTCACGAGAGTTTAGCTTGTCCTCCACTTGGCTTTTTTACAAGAGGGTTGAGTGAGCAGCATGGTCTTTCTGCTAAATCTAATTAAGGTTTAATAGTAGCTGTGGCTTTTTTGGAGAAAGTATCTGTCTTATTAGTGAACCTGTGTTCAGTTTTATGTCATCTAATTGAATTAAAGAAGAGAAACTGCACTGCCAACTGAATAGTTTGGTCAAGTCAGCAAGAAACTATACTTCTTTTTCAGAGTTACTGCAATATATCACAGAAAGTTTCTTGTATGTCTGGCATTTACTGTAAGAAATGAATTATCCTGGAGTGCTAGATGATATTATTTTGTGTATCAACCCAAGACATGAATCATGCACTGAGCGTTGTTTTCCTGTCTTCCTCCTTCCTCCTGAGCTGAACTTGACCTGTGACAGCAAAGACGAAGGGGGCAATTAAAGACGAGACCCCCCTCTCTGACCCTAACGAACTCCACACTCCGGTTCAGGGATGCTGCCTAACTGCTGGTCCACTACATGTACATGGATCACATACATCCGCATGTATTGACATGCTGTGCAGCTCAACACTACCAAACAATGACCAAATGTTTCAACAAAGCGTCTGTCTGCAATTAATTCATCTACATTTGGTGAAAAAAAAAAAAAAAAATGCAATGCAGTACAAACTCCCCGCAAGCGTGCGTGTTGCTCGCAGATGGAGGAGACAGACGGAGAAGTAAAAGGCCATTTTTGTTTTGTCGCGCGCCCTGACAGCTCAAACCAAAACAAAATCACACAAACTTCATGACTTGGACCATAACTTAGTCTCGCTCCCTCTGGCTCAGGCTCTCTCTCTCCTTCTCTCTCTCTCTCCATCTGTAGCGCAGAAACATCTGGATCCAGTGAAGGCAGGCAGAGGGGGGGGGAGGTTTTAAAGATGAGACGAGGCGGAGGGTAACAAGTGCTAGAAAGGAAGAGTGAATTTGCAACAAGCTATAGTATATATGCATCCTCATGAAGAAATATAAAAAAGGAAACGATTAACAACTTTTAATGTTGTTTGTAATTCATACATCAATGTTTGTGTTTTCATGATTTTTTTATTATTGTTTTCTAGATTAAATTCTTATTTCAGTTTTTCTATTTACCAGCATTGACTGGTGCTTTGTGGAACTAGTAAATTTGTCAAATGTGGTTAAACTTTTTCAATTACCATTTTGTCTGTGTTTTCCCAGCAGAGTTCACAACACCGCGGGCCATCTTAACTGGCCATGACTGTGAGGTGACATGCGCAAGTGTGTGCGCAGAGCTGGGTCTCGTCATCAGCGGCTGCAAAGGTGTGTTTGTCTTTGATCAACATGTTTCATCAAATAATAAGAGTTGAGCTCTTCTAACCTCGCTCATCATGTTTTTTGCTCAGAGGGTCCTTGTCTGATCCATTCCATGAATGGGGACCTGCTGCGGACCCTGGAGGGCCCGGAGCGCTGCCTGCGGCCTCGCCTCATCCAGTCCTCCACCGAGGGAAACTGCATGATCTACTACGACAAGGGACAGTTCTGCCTCTTCAGTGTCAACGGCAAACTGCTGGGACACATGGAGGTGGAGGACAGCATCAAGGTGAGGAAACGTGAGCACGCATGTGAAAGTGCACATGTGTGTCTGCTACACATCAGCGCAGAAAAGTCGTCTCACTGATTAAAGGCTTTCTTACGGTTTGAGATTCGAGTAAGGTAAAAGGGGGTCGGCATGCCTCGGGGCGAAATGTGGCTTCACGTCTCTTTTATTCCCTTTCACACGCATACAACAGAGGGAACGGTCCTTTTGATCCGCAGCCCTGTTGTCAGGTCAAATTGCGTCGGCGGCGGTGGTGGAGAACATTCCTGAGGAGTGGTCAGCTCTGGACACCAACACCATTAACTACCCTCCAGCGCAGGACGACACATTCCCCATTTCCCACATTTCCTCCATCGTGGTTTGAGCGACACAAGATAGCGGCTACTGCCTTTGGTTTTCCGACCCTTTGTTTCCGGTTTGGCCTGGGAAATGTAAGCTAGCTCTGACAGACAGCCGCACGCCTGTTTCCTATTAAGAAAACCTCTTTTGCCCGGGCTCCAAACCTGCCTGCCAGCCTGCTCCTACACAAGGCCACAAATAAAAGCTGTGGAAGATGTGATTAATGAGCACACGCAGACAAATTTTGATTGATTATATTAGCGTCACTGGGAAAGTTGCTGGTGTTCAGGTTACAGGTTGCAGAATACTTTATTGTGTCTTTCAGATGAACTAATGATGTTTTTAGATGCTTCTAGAGTTTTTTTCCCAGAGTTCCGTGAGGCTGTAACTTGGGAACAGTGTGGGCCAGTGTCAGCTCTCCTCCGCTGTTGTAAATTCCAGCCATGTCAGATGGCATTAGGAAAATCCTAACATCTTTGAGTGAGGCTGTGAGAGTCTCGACCCCCCTCCCCCCTTTAGCTCCCCGCCCCTGGTCTGAGACTGTATTTAGTGCACTCATGTACATACCAGAATCAATCTTCTCAGCCCTCGGAGCCGCAGCACGGTATGACTCCAGGATAAATAAGTGTTTGTCCTGGCCTGCAGTATCCGCTTAGAAAGAGAGAGTCGGGCTGAAAAAGAGAGGGGGAATGTTTGCGCTGTGAATTTATAAGGGTCTGGAGTCAGAGGTTAGATGACAGGCTAACAGTTGGCATCCTAGTCTAATAGCAGAATCAAGTGACAGAAGCCATACTGAATGGATTACAGTCTTTTAAGTACTAGTATAACTCAGGGCGGTGTAACCATTCCAGCCGTTTTTTCACTGCCTTCGTCCGTGTAACAGGGGGATTAACAGCACCATAAATTAAACTTTTTACCTTCCCCAGCCTCAAAATCCACCCACCGTTCCCCCGAAAGAAGTAGGAAATATGGGCATTAAAAGTGCATGTGTTTCTGCTGGAGTCATTTTTTTAGTCATCTGAGCCCCAGTAGCCATCTTAGCTCCCACAGAGCCATCGGCCATCTTGTTTGACCGCCCAGTGGCAAAGGCCTGATTTATAATGTCTGTCTGCAGCCTCCTACCTGGCTTGGCTGACATGTCTGCCAGCTCTCTGGCCTCCTGCTGGGCTTCAGTGAGGTCATGGACTCCAGTAGTAGATACACAGGTATATTAAGACGAAAGCGTGGCTGGTAAATAGTTCTTCTTATATTCTTT
Source organism: Sparus aurata (assembly GCF_900880675.1). Lineage (NCBI taxonomy): Eukaryota > Metazoa > Chordata > Actinopteri > Spariformes > Sparidae > Sparus > Sparus aurata. Next base: position 13,568,744 of record NC_044187.1, read on the forward strand.
TTTTTACTGTAATTCTGCAAACTGTTTGTGCAGAACAGTCCTCAGGAACAACTAGCGCTGCCTGCTAATCAAATTTAAAGCTGTTTGGTGTCTTTCAGCATGTTTTTAAAAAAAAAATTTTGCAGTATGCAACTTTACTGTTATGGTTCACTCTCTGCTCTTATCAACCTTGTTTTCAGGAAAAAACTTGTAATTTTGTTACATACACGTTTACTTAAAGATACAAGCTTTAAGACATAACATTTGTGTGACGTAATGAGTTTTGTTTGTAGTTGGCACCTATTTTACGTCTGAAAAACTGTTACAGACCTGGGATTTTTGATGTAGGACAGTGGTGTTGCACTCCAAAACTGTAGTGAGGGCGCTAAAATGCACAAAATGCCAATATCTACATAATGTTGCTTTAAGATCATTAGGTGGACATGAATACAACTCCAAATCAATGCTAAAGTTATGTGTGAAACTTTTTCAACATGTTGATATTTGTTGTGTTTTCGGCATCTTCTGCTGCCCCCAAGTGGCCAAAAAAACCAATCAATGTTGCTTTAAATTAAGGTTTAAGTCACAGTTGTTTTTTATTTCGAATGCACTCATTTGCACCCATCATCACATCACCAACAAGTTTGTGGACGACTATTTTGTCATTGTGGCCATCACAGATTGGATCTGATGAAGGTCCAGAGGACACACTGTGGTAGCGACTAGCCCACTTCTTCATCTGTTTTACCCTAAATGGGACCATAATTTACTTGTTTACATGTTTTGAAGACTAGTGATCGAGACCATGAACTCAACAGGAAACTGTGAACTGCAGTAATAAATTAAGTGAAGTACTGCTCGAGCAGTCGGGTAATTTTCTCATGAGCTTATTTCTTATTTTTGAAGTCCCCCTGCTGGCCGTTACAAAGAATGCATGTTTGAGGCACTCTCCTTTCAGATCTGGACATTTCGTCCATATTTTATACAGTCAATGGTTTGCACTGTATTGCAGTTTGAGTACATGGATCATGGTTTGCTCAATTGAACATTATCTTTATCGTTGTTGTCAGATTAGCTCTGAAATGTTGATACACAAGATAATTACTGTACGACACAAAACAGACAGATCAAACCAGCACTGCACTCAGTCATGCTCCATTCCCAGCCATCTTGGATGATGATCTAACGTGGCAATTAAGCCGGATTGATTCTCGAGGCCTCGCGCCAGCGTGCAGCATGCGAGTGCACAATTGTGTGCCCGTCCTGCGCGTCTGTGTGTGCGCCTTCACATGCGAGTTTTTGTGCCTATCTTAAGTGCGTGAGTGACGCGAATGAGAAACAGAGCTCATTCAAAAGTTTTTTATACAAAACATTTGCCCAAATTAGGCCGCGCTCTCCCCGTCCCTCCACTGTGTACAGCTCTTGAAGGGTTATTTATGTTTTCCTTCCCAAGTCAAGTTCCTGAAAATGACTTGTTCCAACTTCAGGACTGAAGTTTAAGTTTCATTTTTCCATTTAATACGAGCCTGATTCAACACACATGCTGCAGATGATTGAAGTGTCTCTCGCTGAATCACTACAGAGTGGCCGCAGCTGAAAGACGGCCGAACCTCGGTGTCATAAAACCACAAACAAGAAAAGCTCTAAATTAGTGTCATTCGCTGCTTTTAGAACTCACATTCTGCCTCGTCATTTCATCAGCTACGGTTACTTGCTGATTGATGCCCCTGACTGTTTCAGTTTCGGCTTCCACTATGCAATGCGGCCATAATAGACTCCAACACACGACCTGATTTGTGTACGTCTCGTTCCCGGGGGACCCATTCAGCTGTTACAGTTTGCAGGAAAAGCAGATGAGACGAGTAAATCTCCGAGGCCTCGCTGTGGGGAGCCATCTTTGTAGCAAGTCAGGGTCTGTGTACAGAAAGCCCCCGAGGATGGCGGCGCTGACCTGGGATCTTTTGTCGTATCACATGACCTCGCAGTATGAGCTTTACTTTGACATTAAAGATAAACTGGTCCCAGATCTCCAGTCCTATTCCGAGACTATTTATGCATGTTGTTCCAGGTTGAATAGCTTTGCTGCAGGGGTTTTTTTTTGTGTGTGTGGAGCCCTGAATGAAGTCACTTAGGCATCTCACATGTACAGTAAGCTTTACCAAAGGAAAACTACACCACAATCTGACCCATTAGTGTGAAATTTAGTGACTGGAACATGGCAAGGTGGTAAAAAAAAAAAAGTTAACAATCTACTCGTTTTCTTTCTCTGTTTAGGCCATGCTTCTCAGCCGTGATGGTCAGTATCTGCTGACAGGCGGTGATGGAGGTGTAGTTTCCGTCTGGCAGGTCCACGACCTCAAACAGCTGTTCACCTACCCGGGCTGTGATGCAGGAATCCGCTCTATGGCCATATCGCATGACCAAAGGTAAAAAAACACACACAAACACACAGAAAATATAGGATGACCACTAGTGTTTTTTTTTAGGCTGACACACAGTGAATATTGTAAAAAATTGTATGGATCCTTAAAGTTTGTCTTGTGAGAAATCTGCCATCCCTCAGTGGTGGTAACTAGAAGTGTGTGGTCATGACGCTGCTGTCTGGGTGTATTATCTTATCACTTCCTGTATTCAGGACAAATGTGGGCATCAGCAGTTCTGGTGAAAAGTAAGATCATTGTTGAGTGTCATTCTGGACCGTTAATACAGAAGCTCTGGGTTTGTAGCCTGCGAACAGAGCAGCATGCAGCTTCTCTGTCTCCAGACTCACGTAGCGCTCTTTTGTGTTTACAAACAGGAACTGACAAATCCTGAGGAGTATACCAGTAATACTTACCGGCCGACATAAACACTAGTAACCATATACAATAAGCTTATTAGAGATAGAATTCTTATATTTTTAAAGACTGACAAAATTAATCATTTAAACTTAAAAAGAAATGTAATAGTGGAATGCATTCTAAAAACAATTGTTAGTTGCAGTCCTATAGCATTTTGATTTTCATTTTGGTCAAGATGAAATGGTAAAAAATACTTAAATCTGACAGTTTACGTCATCATCATATGTTATAAGCCGATTTTGTGTTTTTCAAGGAAAATCTGAATCTTTTAAGTAACTGTTTACGGTACAAAACTAAGTTTAGTAAAATATTCTGTAAATGTTCTCTCTCATTTTCTTTCCACAACTCCATAAAACTGTGCATGCAAACATCTACATTTGGCTCATCTGTTGCATATTTTGCGATCGAGATGCCTCAAAATAAAATTCACAGCAAATAAAAAATCCTTAGTCGACGTATAAATGTCATGACGTTCCCTCCTTACTCCTCGAAGGTGCATCATAACCGGCATGGCATCCGGAAGCATCGTGCTCTTCTACAATGATTTCAACAGATGGCACCACGAGTACCAGACCCGGTACTGACCCGGCGACAGCAGCAGCAGCAGCAGCAACTTGACTGACAACAATTGGACACTGAAGATCCAAACTGTTTCAAGTGTGAACTCTTAACAAAGCACTATTCTATCTATATCCTGATATCCTGAATGTATCTCAATGAAAGAAGAAGAAGAAAAAAAAAAATCTGTCCTGTTATAGTAAAAACTATTTTTAAAAAGGGCATTGCTATATTTTGTAGATCAGATAGAAGAATTTTCATATAAATCATAGGGTGGGGGTTATGTTACTGTACGGTTAAAAAAACAAATCTATTTTTAGCTGTTAAGAGTCTATTTTCATCTCCTCCGGAAAAGAGAAGCGGGATTTATGGGGAGCTAGTGAGAACCTTTTCTCTTGACTTAAAAATCCAAATATTTGTGTACTTTAGGGTGAGTGATTTTTCTTTTTCTTGTTTTGTTTTTTTTCTTTCTTTCCATAGGCGTGTATGTGGGGAATAAATATGAAGCTATCATTCACAGCTTTTTGCCTTTTTTGGCACCACAGCCGGTAGATATGAAATGTTTTTGAATAAATAATAAATGTATTGGACAGAAGGATAAACAAAGAGGGAATATACAGTACATATATAAATATCTATATATTCTGTTTAAATGTAGTCCTCCATATTTAAAAAAAAAAAAAAAGTGTCATTCCCTTTGTACCTCTTTGCTTGCTAAGAGATTGTGTTTTTCCGTGCATGGCTCACTACTCATAAAACATATCAGCGAAGACCTACTGCATCGTCATTTAATACTTTAAACACCTCCCACTCCTGAAGACGAGCTTTATGCAGACGAGTGTAACATTTTTGCTCCTTTTTTTTTCTTGTTTCTCATCAAAAAACTCTTAAAACAGTCAATTTTTTTTTTCTTTCTAAATCTTTGCGATGGTAAAACAGGGTGTATGAGAACTTTCTTTTAAATCGCTAATCATATCATCACACCTCGTGCCCCGAGCCAGCTTAGCATCTTTCAGAGTCTTCTTTGAGTCCTGTCTCCAAAGCAGCTAACGGCAAAGTGAGATGTGCAATGACAGGAAGGACTTAACTCTACTTCTTTTGTTTTTTCTTCTTCCATCACAGAAGTCTAAATCACAGGATTGAGTGATTATGATAAGATGTGATTTAGCACTAAAATAAAAAAATGGCGATGAGACATATTTCTAAGTTCCTCAGTAAAATAAACGTCCAATTGTATCTTGATTTTCTGAGGAAACATTCCTTTAAAGTTTGCGCTTTGATGTGGTTTGAATCTCCAGTTATGAGAACTACTGTTATCAACCAATATTATTATTTTTTGCAATCATTTTGGAGTGTTTTGTGTGCTGAGTTCTGACAATAAAACTGAATTTTATAACTTGAATTGTCCTTGTGAGTGTATTTTTGAGTAGGAATCATCATGACTGTAGCACCCTCTAGTGGCCACACACAAACATCACACAGACATTGATTTGAAGTCTTTATTGCATTTTTTTTTTTATTTGCTGCACAGTTGTTTCCAAACGGGAGACATTAAAAGCAGCCACTCTATGTAACTAATAAAGATCCAGTGTGACACAGATGATATTCCTGCTTTAAAACGGTCTTTTCATTACAAATTTCCCTTTTACAAACTGCTTATGAAAATCTACTTTACCTACATATACATAAGAGGAAAAAACTAAATAACATTATGGTACCAACTTGATGCTGTGTATGTGTGAGGGTTTTGTCTTACAGGTAGGCAGGAAGTGGGAGGAGGAGCAGTATGCATGCAGCTGAAAGTCCTGAAGAGGTAAAGAGGCGGCATGTTGAACCACTGACGGAGAGTTAGCCCTACAAACACCAGCTGGGATAAATGCCTTGGAGTTTAAAACAAAACCGGAAAAAAAACAAAAAACAGTTCTCTTATAACTTGTTTGTTTTTTTAGGGATGCACAATTTGGGAAAACCCCAATTTTTCATCCGAGCTGGTTTTAATAAAAGGCATCATTAAGCTATGAGCTGCTAGCTAGTGGTCAGGCACAAACCCGTCACCTTAACACATTCATTCATTCATTCGTATAAATCCAACAGATCAAAAAAACCATCATCTGGATATTTTTGTGTTGACACGCAACTGCCAAGTGCACAGTTCAGTGCTGTTAACGTGAGTTATATCAACTGTTAAATGTGCAGAAATCATTGACAGTTCATTAGAAACACACCTGGTTTCATGTCTGTTGGATCTATTGTCTCTATTCTTATGTACAGCGGTCACACGCGGGCAGAAAAAAACAAACCTTCAAGTTTCAAGTGGACGACTAAAGTTCTTCACACTTATGTACAACTAAAAATGTTCACGTCAAATAATACCAACGGCGCGTGGATGAATGTGTCGACGTGTCTGTTGGTTACAGTGGGTCCACAAAATAATCTACCACATCGACTGGCAGGTCATGTTAAAGGGTCAGATTACCTAAATTATAAAAACAATAACTGTTGCCAACATGCAAAGAGTTTGTTCTTTTATTTGTTCCAGTTTTGGGATCCGTCTATGTAAGGCTGCAGTTCCTTCGCCAATGCAGTGGATTTACAGTAAACAACAACAGTGTCCTGGTAAATAACTGCCATATTTCACTAAGACCTCGACTAAATAAATTGAAAATGTGAAAACGAACCCAAAGCTTTTTTTCTGTCATGTCTAGACTCCTTGAGAAATTGCAAGATAAACCTGGGAGTTGATGACATGGTAGAGAAGCAGAAATAGACTCCTGCTACACAATATTTCTGATATTTGCTTTTGAATTAAGGTCTATTTTTTATATAATTAGGTTCCTAATCACAATTAGATAACCTAATGTATTTGTTTAGAAATATGCTGTAGAAAAAAGTCTGGGATTTGACTTAGAAAGCGTTTTTTTGTCATTTGGATGAACATACCCTTTAAATAGAACTTGGTCGGAGTATTTTTTCTCTTGCATGCGTGATTTCAAGCTGCACACAAAAACGCAGAATCTCCGAGTAGAGCTGAAGCCGTTTCCACTACCTTACTTAAATTTTTTTTAGCTACTAGGAACTTTGGTAGGTGTTTTTATTTTGTTAACCCGCTGTACTTATATAGTAACACTGAATAGGAACCTTAAGTTTTAGCAGTAGATCTGCAGTTACCAGAGGGATGGATGTGGTCAGAGTGAATACCAATAGTGGTTATACAGTAGTTGGATTACACTACAGGAAGCTAGGCTAGCAAGTTCAGACACTGATATGCTGAAGTATTTGTGTTATGGACATGCTGTCCCTCTGCTAAAGCAATAGAAGTTCACAATGTTGTTTGTGTGTGTGAGGAATAACTATTTACAAAATAGCCAAAAGCAGTTGAAACAGGACAATAAATAAAAATACTTCACATTAAAAAAGGTGCTATACGTAAGAATAAGCTACTCGTCGAATTAAACAAACAGAAGCTAGCGTAACACTGGAGTAACCGCTAACTGCTAATGGTACAGTAGCGGTCGTTAGCAGTTAGCAGTGCAGCAAGCGTCTTATTAGCCGCCCCGGATCAGGATGTCATACCAGTATGGGGAAGTGTTGGTATTGTTGAGGCCCGTCTACAGACAGGAAGTACAGTACAGTACAGAGGTGATTTACAGCGGACTCTGATTCCAGGGACAAGAAAGACATAGCAGGTTCCAGGCTGAGACGCGAGAAGCTTTGGGTCGGGCATTAGTCGGCACCCATGATCAGAGGCCAGAGCTGTAATATTAGACCTTGTACTTGAGGTACAAAATGGTATTACGAGATAAGACGGGCCAAGGCTAGCTGGTTAGCATGCTAACTTAAGTAGACATCTCTGCGACACGGACGTCTTTGATATGACGTCAAAACCTTTTATCTTCTGTCTTTGTTAATTTTTTAAAACGTTTTAAAGGTGGACTTTTGGGGAGGAAAGAGTAGTAGTAGAATAAACTGAAAAAAACATCTGACCTTAAAGGACAGCACTTGTGTTTTACTTTGTTTATATGTGGCGGACCCTGCCACCTCTCTAGCTTCAGACAGCGTTCTGTTCATTCAGTCACGGGTATAATACATATTTCTGAGTTTGTATCACCACCTCATTAATACTGTAAATATTAAAATTCTGAGTTTGAAGTCCTTCTCCAAAACTACACGGCGCCCCTTTAAACATGAATTCTTACGTATTGCACCTTTAACGTGATAAACTGTAGCGATGCGAGACTTTAAAAGACAAACCACTCAGAACAGTGATATATTCAGTTCATTCCCTTTCTCCGCATCCTCCGTTAATAAATACAAACGTATATACAATCAACAAACCATTAGAAAACACCTTGTGTATCTGGAACATGAGAGGGATAGAAATAAGAGAAGAATGTGGACACAGCAGTCACTGGCTCAGTTTACAGCTACTGGAAATGCTCGAGGTGGAGTTCTAGCTTCCTTTTCTCAAACATTCGTGAGAAGAGAAGGTGTGAGTGTCGTGATACTGGCTACAGAATCCACCTGCCTTTTTTTAAATCATCTCCATAAGCTCTTCAGCGGGTGGAGGGCCAGGAGAGGGCGGGGTTGTTGACCTGGGGGGTGTAGAAGGAGGGGAGGGAAACAGGGTGGGATGGATGGAAGTAGGGGAGGAAGGTTCCTGTTTGGTCGGGGAAGAGAGAGGGAAGAATACAACTGGTTGGATCGGGGAGACCGGGGACGGGGTAGCTTGTTTTGTGGGAGAGACAGGAGGGGATGTTGCCTTTTTGGTGGGAGGGGAGGGTGGGGCTTGTTGGGTGGGTGAAGATGGAGGAGAAGAAGCTGGTTGAGTGGAAGGAAGAGAGGCTGGTTCGGAGGGAGAAGATGGAGGAAGAGAGGCTGATTCGGCGGGAGAGGATGGAGGAAGAGAAGATGGCTCGGTGGGAGAAGGTGGAGGAAGAGAAGCTACTTCAGTGGGAGAGGATGGAGGAAGAGAAGCTACTTCGGTGGGAGAAGGTGGAGGAAGAGAAGATGGCTCGGTGGGAGAAGGTGGAGGAAGAGAAGATGGTTCGGTGGGAGAAGGTGGAGGAAGAGAAGATGGTTCGGTGGGAGAAGGTGGAGGAAGAGAAGATGGTTCAGTGGGAGAAGGTGGAGGAAGAGAAGCTAGTTCGGTGGGAAAAGCTGGGGAAGGACAGGAGACAGGTGTAGAGGGAGTTATGTAGGTAAAAACAACAGGAGGGTCGGAGTGTGATGTTCTTGTTTCAGGAGGGGAGGAAGGAGTTGTGACGGGGAACGTTTTGCCAGAGGGTGAAGGTGAGAAAGGAAGTGACCCGGCTGGAGCAGGGGGAGGGAGATCAGCACCGTCAGTTGGGGAAGGAGAGCAGGGAGTGCCGGAGGTGGACGTAGCACCGTGCTCGGCAGTCCTCGCCGTCCTGGGTGCCTCGAGGAGAGCAGTCTTAGTGGGTGACGCACGCGTGGCAGACTTTGGTTCTTTGGAGCGTGACGCCCGTTTGGTTGGAGAAGCTGGTCCTGACTTGGTCGGCTGTTTGGCTGGAGATGGGGCTTTCTTCAGGCACGGCGCTGTTTGCGGCCCTGGACAACGTCGAATCTTGAGGGTCTCCTTATCAAGAGCTGTGTTCTGGGCGGAAACAGACGGACAGACGGTCATCTTGATATTTAGGCACCTCTGAAGTTCACTTAACACCAATCAGAGCAGAGAAAGAGCAGAGATGCTACGGCTAGATCTACGCTGACTTCAGGAAAACTTACGACAGACAGCATCAAATTGATCATTCTTGCAGTGATCAGAGTCATTTTATCAACTAAATTTTGTCTTTTTACACCTGAAATCATTGACTGCCGACCCAATTTGTGCATTTTCTTTAAGATCTCTATGAATGAACAACACATGATGGACGCACAGATGAAAAATGGACATAAATAACTGAAAGATGATCGGACAAAGAAAGACAGTATGCTTTTACACAGGACACTGACCCTTTCGTTCGTGCTATTCTATGTGCAGAGAAAAGGGCAAATGAGAAAGTAAACCTTTACTTTTTCATTCAACAGACGCATACCGCTACGTACACGGTCGCCTTTTGTCTGGAGTAAACCCAATGATGGCGTTCACACGTGGGACAGAATATCTAGTAAATGTCGTGTTCCTCATTTGCCCTTGTGCTGAGTCTCAGCAGCAGAACAGAGGAGGCGTAGCGTTAAGTGTTAGTACATACCATTGCCTTGGAGCTAAATCAGAGGGGCGTAATGCAGGGAGAGGGGGAGAAGCAAAGAGGGACAGAGACTAGTCTTACTCACAGCTCCACAAAAAAAAAGTCAACACATCAAGCATGACGGCCAAGTGGACAGTCGTTGTTCCAGCCCAGCAGCCGATCTGTTGTTTTCAGATTGCTGAAACAGTCGCACGGACCAAAACGAGCTCTTTGCGTTGGAGAAGGGCTGAGTTGGAACAAACTGTAGGACTCCGTGTAAGTGACTAAGACAGGCAGAAACACAGTGAGTGCTAAGCTATATTTACAGACCACTCAATAGAATGCGATGGTGAAGGTATTGTTTCAAACGTACAGGCTGGAATTATTCGATATCTTTCTTCTTGTCAACAAAATCCAGGATAAACTCAAACCAACACTGGCTTCCTGACGTCGGGCATCAGTTTCGCTTCGTTCATTTTTTTGTGTGCGATGTTTGTTTTTATGTTTAAGCGCTCTATGAATGAATTGGACGTTGATTTGATCACTCGCACAGCTCGTCCCTCTGAGCTACAGAGCTCCACTGTTCTCCTAAAACTAGTGGGAAAACACTTTGAGCCACTTTGTTGCTCTGGGTGACATTTGCAGGATTGATCTCAAAGTCAAAATTCTCTTTTTACATCTTCTTCAATGTGAATATTCTCTGGTTTCTTCGCTCCTCTGTGACAGTAAACTGAACATCTTTAGGGGAATCCAGAACATTATTGACATATTAATCATCAATAAAAGCCAAAAATGTAACTTTATACTTATGACCTATCTTTACATATTCATCCCTCCAATATGAACCACCTGGCTCGGGGCTGGAGGTCAGACACAGGGACGCGCAATGTAGGTTTTGATCTTTACACGGAATTTGTTGACAATAATTAAAATATTGAGTAACATCAGAATGATCCTTTAAAAATGTGCAGGGGGGGGGGGGGAAATCTTGTATCCAAGGCAATAAAAGCCACGTTGGTTTGCGTCCATCTCTGCAAACTGTGCCGGCACGGTTCTTCACTTTATCCACAAGGTGGCGCCAGAGTACCACTGTAAAAAGAAACCGTGCCGAGCGACCAATTGAAGATTAGGCGGTTGATTTTTGAGGAGTTTGGCAGAGATGGAGGCAAATGACACTACTCTTGCATTAGTTTGCGTTAGCATTGTGAAACATGCCAAATAACCTCAGTGATGACATGATTAAACAAACATCCTTCGAAACACGCACGATTATTTACACATCCCCCTGAAAAGTTTTGGCGATGCGAATGGTATGAAATGGGCGCGAAGGGAGCAAGGATGGCGAGTGTGGAAACAGCCGAGGGGGGGAAAATCCAGGACAGAGTGCATGTTGGGAGAGTGTTAGTGTTAGAGCTCCACGTCAGCCGGTTACTGAGAGCAGTTACTGCAGCTGGTCGGCCGGAGAAGAGAGGCAGGAGGCCGGAGAGAGAAACAGGAAGGAAGGGGAATGGGAGGGAGAGCATGGGGTGGGGGGGAGGGTGAGAGTTTGTTATTGATGGAGGGAAGGGCGATGGCTGGAGAGGAAGAAGGGAGGCAGCGTGGGGGAGGGAGGAGGTTGGGGTATGAAGAGTGTACCCGGCTCTCAGCTCCAGGCGTCCCCTGTGGTCCTGGGTCGGGGTGTGAGGGAGGGGTGAGGATGAGGGAGGAGGAAGAGGATGGAGAGGAGGAGGAGGATGGGCCGAGGCCGGGGCCCAACGATTACACCTCAAACTGTCAAATAAGATTTAGAACAGAAAATGAGGCTCGTTGCAGCAAAGATCAAATCAGATTTCTCATCAGACGCTTCCCCCTCCCTCCCCCTTCTTTCCTGCTGAGAACAGACAGACTGAGGAGAGTGGGCTGATGGGTGGTGTGGCCTGGTGACATGAGGAGTGGAGGAAGTCGAACTGTACGACAGGAAATGATGCAAAGTGAGGCTTGAAACGGACAGGAAGGAAGGATGTGACTGCCGCAGGAATGTCTGCCCTGACCAAGCTCTCAAATCCCGTCCGACATGTTTAGAAGTTTTCCTTCATGTCGTCTCGGATGATGATTTAGGCCAGATATTCTTGGCCCGCTGATTAAATGGGCACAAGATTCATAAAAAGTGAATGAGAAGGAGCTCAATCTTCTGTATTTGGGTCAAACATTCGCCCTCATGCAGCAAATGTTTGGAAAAGGGCCCGACATGCTTGAGCTGCCCTCAGACACCTTGTAAATGACTGTTTTACCCGTGTCCACTACTTAATATTACAGATTTCAGAGATCAGCAGCGGGGATTTTCAATGTTTTTAACAAAAGTTTGGCAAGATCGGAGATCAGCTCAGCCAGAAGCCAGAACGCAGGCTGCAACGTAATCCTTGAGGTCAACTTTGACCGTCAAAGTAAGTCTGCTGAAAGTGTTTTTTTCGACAGTGACAGTCTCAGATTCTTACTCCAAGCCGCTTTGCTCACCAGACTCCATTTACAGAAATAATAATCATCATCCTCATCCAACACATTTTATTCAGAGTAGACAGAAACGTAATAAAAACGAGCTAAAACCACCCTGTTTGTCTTCACCAACTCTGGTTCAGTTGAGATACATCCTTGACTGTCAGCGTTAGACGTGAAGATCCTCGCTCCTCTCCTGATATTTTCACATCTAACATGATAAATATTAGGTATGTTCTAACCAAACCAGAGTCAGAGATTGTTGGAGCTGTCAAAAGACTAAACAAGACATTTTTTTTTATTTTGCTTTTCCTCAAGTTTGAATCAATCATGTTTTTTTTTCACAATCATAAAATTACTCTTTCTGTAAATGGAGCCTGGTGGTTTTGGCGAGAGCGACGTGGCGGCTGTTTCTGGTTAACCCAAAACCCATTTCGCTCTTTAAAAAACGGCAGGGATCCTTGTCAGAACGTTGTCAGACACTTATGTCAGAATAACGATCTGAGCCTGTCAGTTTGGCAAAAAGCAAAACGCTTTTAGTGGACGTACTTTGAGGTCTGAGTTACTCAACAGGATTATGTTAAAGCAGCTGCAGCCCGTGGTGTGGCTGCCAGCTGAGGTGATCCACTGGATCCTTTCCAAAACTTTTTAAATCCTATTAGTCATTTACACACCAAATTATGTGAAAAATAGGTGCAGCTTTAAAAATACCCCTCTAGCAATCTCACGAAGGTCATTAGATCGCTCTCTGACGAGGACTGCAGTAAATCACAGACAGAATTGGCAAAAAGACACAAGTGATATTTGCTAAATGAAGGATTGCTCCCATGTTGGTTTGTGAATGTTTCTCAGTGCTTACCATGATGACCGACACGCCGGCCGTGGTGTTGTCGTGCTTAGGCGCAGTGTTAAAGTGCGTCTTCAGTTTACCTGTGACCTCCATCTTCATGTTGTTCCCGATGACTGCGTCGTCCTACGTACAAACGTGCAATGAGGTCGAGTGGCTCGATGGATTTCCCGACACAACAAACCGACTTCATGTATGTATGAATCACAAAAGTCACATGTACGGGGCATGCAAATACAGAGACGTAACAGCGCTGTGAGATACCGTGACCCAAGGGTGGCAGAGGATGTCTTGCGCCGTGTAGCGAGCCTCGGCGTTGACCTGCAGCATCTTTCCGATCAGCTCCTGCGACAAGACACGTTTAAGACACATTAGGACGGCATCATAGCTCTTCCTCTCTACACGGCAGACTATACAGATCATGCACATGCTTGTATTCACGCGCAGCCATAAAGTCGACTCTCTCAAATTAACACCTGTGCTGCGGCGTTACTGCGAGTCACCTCACGCTGTGGTGTCTATAGCGGCACACTTGTCTACAGTGACGGGGCCGCTGTAGCAGCAGTGGGTTTAATTAGCAGTTTAGTCTTGCATGCTGAGCGTGGGCTGTCACTTTAATACATGACATTAATTTAGAGGGTTGGAGGGGTTTCTGTGTCCTTGGGCAGACAGTAGTCATTAAAGGAGTATGAGCCGTGTGGGTTTCACATGGTGTGTGAGTGAGTGTGTGTGTGTGAGTGTGTGGGAGAGAGAGAGAGAGAGATTAAATCACGACATTTGGAGACCTGTTTCAGACTTCCTACTACCACTGCATTAAGTCGAAGGTGCACTTGTTTCTGACTTTATTCGGGTTATGACCCTGCATGTTTAGTGTGATCCACCAGGAGGACAATGGGGGCCAATAAACGGGAATAAAAGTGTTTGTGTTCGTGCGTTTAAGATCCCAACCTTGGCCGAGTCAGTGATGTTGTCCCAGTAAGGACTGGGGAAGTCCAGTCGCCCCAGGAGGATCTGGTCGAACAGATCTTCTTGCATGTTACTCTCACTACACAGGAAGACACACACACACACACACACAGACAGACACAGTCAGCAAACACAAACTGCACCGTCTGTGCTGCACGCTGCACAATAATAAATAGCTCCACCTTTAACCTAGCCGTAATTTATGTAGCTATTACAATGACTGTGAAGTGCTATAGAATAAACATGGATCAAATCCCTTGCACGCTCACTGACAACCTCTAATCACAGTTTGTCTGTTTAGCACAAGGTAACTGACAGGTGAGAAAAACAAACTGCCAAACATCTCTACTTCATTATTGTGTTTATTTTTCTAAAGCGCTGATCAACTCTTCTAAATGATCGCACAGGTTCGTCGCCGTGAGCCAATGACGCTCGAGCCAGTTTAAACGTGAGCTTCACTGGACGGTGCGAAGCGAATACCTTCTGAACGGAGGGAAGCCGCACAGGAGGATGTAGGTGATGACACCTGCAGCCCAGATATCCACCTTCAGACCGTAGCTGTGGACAGAGATGAGACACATGGAGGCAGGAAAGGTCAGCGGAGGATTAACTGCGACTAAATAGCTCACAGCACACTGCATTTCCATCATCCATCATCCCAGTATTACACAGAGGGTGGACGACATTTTGCAAAGACAAACTTGTCATCCGACTATAATGATATGTAAGTAAATACACAACTATGCACGTAGAATATATGTAAATTGTTTGTGTTACTTTATCCGGTAAGCTGATCTAAAATCTCTGTTTAATGTCTATACAGTTGTTTACAACACAGCGGTACTGCAGAACCACATCTCTCCTCTCCCATTGTACTCAAAACAGATGTTTCCATTTAAACCAAACCTCCCAATGCAGTAAAAAAAAAAAAAAAAAAAAAAAACACTGGGCATGCTTCTCTGAAAAAGCTCAGCCTCCCTGGTGAAAACTAAAGAGGTACTGAAAGCCTCCATACGGGTTCCTGCCAAAGAAAGAATGTGTGTCTCACCCAGACTCTGAGATGATTTCTGGAGCCACGTATGTTGGAGTTCCACATACGGTGTACAGAGGTCCTTCCACAACGGTGGCCAGGCCGAAGTCCCCCAGTTTCAAAGACTTGGTGCCGTCTGGATACTCGAACACCTGAAGTGAAAGACATGCGCAGTTAAAGCCCGCCGTGAGCCGGATTAGTAGGCCAGGAAGCGATGTGAGTGTTGATGCGTACCAGCAGGTTCTCTGGTTTGATGTCTCTGTGGACGATGTTGATGCTGTGCAGGTACTTCAGGGCTCCGGCGAGGTTGTACACCATGGCGGTGGCGTCCCTCTCCGTGTATTTTGCAGAGGAGGTGATGGCATCGAACAGATCGCCTCCCTGTGAAGACATCAGCAAAGAGGTCACACATACAGAGAAATGAGGATCGTGCGTTGATACCGCCCCCCCTCTCATTAGCCTCTACATTACCTTGACAAGCTCCATGACCAGGTAGAGCTCAGAGGAAGTGTCCACCTCCTCTATCAACATGATGATGTTGGGGTGTTTCACCTTCCGCAGCACCGCCACCTCGTTCTCTATGAGGTGCTCCTGGAAACACGCCAAAGACAAGCAACACGGAGTGAGTTTTGTTACTGCGTCCTCGCAGGGGTTTTACACACGGAGCTGTTATGCTGATAAAAAAAAAAAAGAGCCGCTGCGTTGTTGAGTGAATCTGAATTGGTGTCAAGAGTGTGTGAATCATTGGCTGCGTGTGAGAGTGCGAAGACAATTTGAGTTAGGTGATGAATTAAACATTACCAGCCTAATCTAACTGTGTGGGATAGGAGGATCAGAGACACACACACACACACAGCAGGCGATCCGGTGGTGTGTGTTTGGGTGTGGGTGTTAATGATGGAGTGCTATTGTGGGACCGTTCCTTAAGAGTGTGTGCACGGGGCTGAAGGCAAAACACATAAAGAAGAGGAGTAATCAGAGAGGAGGGAAGAAGACAGAACGAGACCTTTCCGCTGCACTTGGCCTTGTCGATGATCTTCAGCGCAAACTCTTTTCCCGTGGACCTGAAGAGAAACAGCGCAATTAGAGCGAACGATAAAAAAAAACAGCACTGACGCTGCAACTGTGTCTGTAATACAAATCAAGTGCTCACAGGAGAGCCTCAGTTTACCGAGAGCGGGAGCGCTGCCACAGAGTTATTGGAAAGGTATTTCAGCTGCACCGTGGCCAAGTTTTAACAACGAGCAGAGACGCAGTGCAGACTCAACAGGACGGCGAGAGAAAAGAGTAACTTCACACTGAGATGAAGAGCAGTGTTTCACAGCCATCACAGCCAGGTTCAAAGATAGTTTCAAGTGAGCTCTGGAGCACCTGTGACCTCATTGGACGGTGGTGTCACAGTGTCGCTCTGGAGTTCACTACTAAAAAAGTAAAGGGGTGTTTTATGTTGTTTCTTTTGTTTCATTTTGCAAAGCATGCATTTTGAAAGGGATAACGGGACACTGGAGTTACTTAACCATGAGCGAAACTATGGAGCAATGTCTTGATGAGCTGGTCTCTGTTTTTGCTTGTACTGTGTCGTCCTTTATTTCTTTTCTTTATTAGCTTCCACTGATCGATGCTAATGCTCCTGGAGTCCCTTAGAGCAAAAACTCAACTTTACATCACCATAGCAACAAAACTAAATGTCCTGCTTGCTAAACTTCACTGAGGATGCACCTGTACACACAAGAAAGCCGTTGTAATCAAACGAATGAATCGACGCAATGTTCGATTTTAAAATAATCATCTGAGAATTTAGATTTGTTCGTGAGAATAAAGCTTATTTTACGGTGTGTCTGATATCGCTGTGCACCAGGGCCGTCATTGTAACTCGCTAATCATGTTCGGATGTCATGACTTTGCAACTCTTGTTGGTGTTTTCACTAGACCGATAAACGATATACTGTAGCTCCAGGATCGTTTCAACTTACGATGAACAGCGATGAAAACCAAACCTAAAGCAAGATGTTCCAGTAAACAGCACTGACACGGTGATGTCAGATCAACTACATTTCAACTCCACTCTATTGACAGTATAAAGCTCCTTTCTAACAAACGTGCAGCCCAGATGGCCTCAAAATGAAACGACGCGGATCAGATCAATAAATAAACAGTCAATTAAACAATATTAAGAACAAACACCAGGGACCAAATGATGCAAAACTAATGATTAAAACTTAGAATTAAAGGCCTTGACAATACTCAAAATTAAAAGCCAGATTTAAAAAAAACACTTGGCTTTGTAAGTCAGTCTTTGAGAACATTTAATTTAGGTCAGATTCAGGAAATTAGCTTTGTAAATATTTTTTTGAGGGAGGAACTGAATTCAACATATTTATTCTACCTCAAAGATACACAGTTTTGGTAAAAAGTTACCACTGTAAACATAACGGCGTGTTTACAAGATTCTCCTCCTCGGAGCACCTTTAAGTACTTTCCAGGAAGGTGCCTTACATTATGAGAGTACACATACACACTTGACAGGCCTCCTCTCATCATCATCATCATCATCATCATCATCATCATCATCATCATCATCTCCCCAGTCCGCCTGGGCAAAGTGTTGACTCAGAGATTAAAAGGCTAATGAAGTGAATTCACCGCTGCGTTTAATCCATGGGATATTTCTGTCTCCACAATGCCTGTCACCAGGACTTATAAACCCTGATGGAGCAGTTGCCGCACGTGATGCGCGTCTCATTAAGCTGCACGACACGGCGACCTGCCGCTGCGATCACTCCAGACGGCTGCCAACTGTGCATTAAACACTTCCCGTCTGATTGGAATGCGTTCCACCTTACCTCTCCACGCACTCTTTGACCACGGCGAAGTTGCCGTCCCCGATGACCTTGCCGATCTTGTATTTCTCAGAGATGGAGGAGGCCGGTGGGTAGCGGTTGCCATTAACTGCCGGGGAGAGACCGGGGTTACAACAGGCGACGGACAAGCTGCTTTGTTGGTTAATAAATCTAAAGGAGCTCTGGCAGGAACTCAACCAGTTCTCAGACTGAATTAAGGGCCCACATGCCGGGCAGCAAAATAAAACACAGACACCAGTTAACAGAGAGCTCTCTACTTGTCCTCCTGTGGCAAATTAATGAGCAGAGCAGCAGTATTTTTCACACACACACACACACACACACACACACACACACAGCCATAAAATCATTTAGTTAAGTATCTGCTAACACAGCACTGGAATATTTCGCTCTTATCCTCCACACGAGGCCGACTCTCTGCCACTTTTGGTGGGTAAGCAAATTCTGAAGTGTGGCCCTGATGGGAAAAGACGGTTTAAAAAAAATAAATAAATGTGATCGTCAATGTCACTTCCACGTGCTAGAGGGGTGAGGTAGTCCACGCAGCAGTGTTGTCTTAGTTGGCAGATCAGAAGAATGACTCGGACATAAAAGTGGAGTAGAGGACAGGGGAGGAGAGGGGAGGGGAGAGGGGAGGAGAGGAGAGGGAAGAGAGGAGAGGAGAGGGAGAGAGGGGAGGAGAGGGGAGGAGAGGACGTACCCTCCGGACTCAGGCGGTTGGTTTGCTCCTGGTGGTTGTTCAACGAGCCGTTTACATTTGGCGACGAGACGTGATGTGACGCGGGGATCTGCGAACACAAACAAAAAACAGAGATGAGGCGCCTGGCCTGAAACAAAACCCACGGACAAGTCGCCATGGCAACCCTGGACATTTTTAAGCGCCCACAAAACACCCTGCACATGGACGAAACATCGATGGTTTATTATCGGCGGGTCAACTCGTGTTTGAGCGGCTTTGACTGAAGCGAAGACTTGTTGAAAAATTTGAAAATGTTCAACAGTTTTTTTTTTGTTATTCTAAAACATACCAATAAAAACCTCAACCCAATAATAACACACAGTGAACTAGGTCTCTGTCCTTCAACGTGCACAAGGTGTCAGATCTGCTGCAACTGATCTCCTCGTCCACACCCACTCATCATCGATGCACATAAAACCTTTATGGCTCCAGATGAATGATTCATTTCTCAGGAGCGCCATTTCTGCAGAGCGCAGCTATTTTTTGGCTATATTTAGGGAAATTTCTGCCTTTAATGCACGACACCAGCGTTCAAATCAGAGCGGTGATCTCTTCCATCATGTGCAGTGGGGTTCTGTACCTTAATGTTCGTCACTTTACAGTAAAGATCTATTATTCAGTCTAGAAAGGCAGCCCTCGGCACCAAAATAGAAAGGGGACACCTTCTAGGTCCTCTTTTACGACTGGATACATAAAAAAGCTTTTCCCTCTGATAAATAACTTTTAGTTTACCTGACGTCTTCCATCTGACCGCTGAGAGAGAGAGAGAGAGAGAGAGAACAACTATACCAGTAACATCTTTGTGCTTCCTCATCTGGTTTTTCATAACATATCGCTCTTCTCGGCCTCTTTGCCAGTTGATTCTAAAGCTGTCAGTAAATCATAAAATTCTAACATCCTGCCAAATGAATGTGGATGGATAAGTCTTTGACTGGGCTTAGAGAGGGATGGTGGCAGTCACTGAGGAGGTCTGCCAGCTGGCTGGAGCAGTTAGAAACTGTAGTTCAGGACTAACACGCAGCTTACAGAAGAATCCATCAATAAATCAGATTAGTATCTCAAACTCCAGCAGAAAAATACATCACAGGGCTGCAACATGGGCTGAACACAGACCTGCAGGTCAGACAGGGCTGTCAGTCGGCGACTTGGTGACTTGACACAGATTTATTTCATCATCTTGTGTTTAGTAGGTCAATAAGATTTGGCCTTCTCCCCCCGACTGTAATGTACTGCCTTAATTTATGCTTGCGGGGTCTCCGAGGCGGCAGACCTGCACTTTATCAAGTCAGCCATCAAAGCAAAGTCCAGTACAGCTGGGACATTTTAAAGAGGCCAGATGTTGCCTGGCGTCCGACCACAAAACCTCAAAGGCAACCTTAGCGCGCAGGTGACACAATATACTATACGTTCCTGCCAAGGCGTCCTGCTCCTCCACTAATCAAGAGGTGGCAGAAATACGGCAAAAGGAAGTAAGCGATGCAAACAAGGAAGTAAACAATGCAGATTTCAAAATGTAAAAAAAGAAAAGAAAAAGGCTTTGCAAAGGTTTTCTTCGGGGGGAAATTCAACATATTTGTTACGTCTTAGTGAGACAGCCTGTAATGGAAACCATACAAATGGAGCCAAATTCATTTAAATCTATTTAAATAAGAAGTTCTAATCAGCTGCACAGTCTCTGTTGCCGCCTGCGTCTGGTAAGTGATTATTTTGCTCCTTCGTCTGTATGAGATGGATTATCAAGGTGAATGCATTCCTACAGTATATTTACATTTAGGACATTTAGCAGACCCTACACAGTATGCGCTGTATAAAACATATACTGCACTGTATAGATGGTGCTAAGGTGCATTTGGTCTGTGTGCACTTCATCTGCAGTATATAACACGAGGACACAAGTGGATGTGATGTACCGTCTTACCTTAAAAGAAGGGAGGGGTCGTGGGCTGGTGGGAGACGGGGTGGAGGACTTGGTGGATCTTGGAGTTGAGATCTGGCTGTTTGAGACACCATTGACTACATGGGAGGGAAAAAAACATAGGGAGGGAATATGTAAGAAGGTGGGAAAGACTCATTGTTTGAGACCTGATAGTTCAAAGGTCGCCTCCTCTCTGCTACCAGATACATTTTAGTATTTCTCAAGTTTAGCAGGTTGCAGATTCTTCCAAAGAGGCAGCTGTATGATCATTTTGGACTTTATATGTCACTTATAGGCGAAGAATGCGATATTTAAACTGAGGTCAGAAATTCCAACTTCCAGCTTCCGAGCGTTCCAGGTGCACGACGCCAGAAGACAAAAAAAAGTCCCCGTTTGCTATATTTACAGGCCTGAAGTATGGCTCCGATGTTTTTTGGTTCAGTTTACATCACACAGGGTTTTGTTGTCGCTGTATACATCCCGATAAAAAGAGCAATTCCTCTGTGCCACTACGTGACATTTATCCATAAGATTGTAACACAAAGGTGTAAAGGAACACGGCAGGAACGAGGACTTCTGTTGTTTCAGTGATTCATTCTGAAGGAGAGACTATTTTCTGCCTCCTGCTCTCCCGGTTTTCTGGCACAAACACAGAGACATAATGCGTCAAACTTAAACTCAAAGTCTCTTCATCTGCATAAACCCGGCTGAGCTGAAGAAAAATCACTTCACACTGCCTACAGGCTGCGTCTTTGCACTCCTGTTTCAGAGTTTTGTTCCATTGTACAAATCACATAAGGTTTTTTTTCTTCCCCCTCCTCTGGGTATTTAACTTGTTTTCATAAAGGAATGTTTGAAGGAAGGTTTGGGGGAAAAACTCAAACATGCTTGGGTACGTGATGTTAGCTCTTCATGTTTTCAAAGTGTGGTTTTAACTTCGGAGTACCTCGGCTGCTGCAGATGAAGAGGAGCGTGATTCAGCTGCGGGGCGAGAGCAGGATTTAATTAACACAGCTGAGAAGTGAGTCTAATCAGTTCGCGCCTTTTGAATCAGTGGATTCTGCGGCAGCTGGCTTTCAAATCACATAAATGTGTATAATAAATGGCATCCTGTGGTAAAGTCTGAGTCAGAGAGTGAGAGGGAGAGAGAGAGAGAGAAAGAGGGAAGGAAGGAAATAAGCCAAAAGAGAAGGCGACACATTATGTAACAAAGAAAATGAGATTGTTTAAGAGCTTCAGCAGCATGTCACTGACGGAGTTTCACCTCCAAACCAAGATAATTTCATAACCTGGGGACTAAGTATATCAGCATAGAATCTTTAATCCATCATGTTCTTCTCTCTGGACTGGGGTGGACTCATCGACCCACTGACTCACAGGGTTTAAGTGGCAAGAGACGGAGAGAACCCCAAAGCTGCACGAAGCTTGTTTTCCTCGGTCACCTCACCCCGACTTGCCAGCGTGCTTTAACACGACAGGTGTTTCATTAGGCAAACCGTGTGACGTCCATCGCCAGCCTCACCTGGGGATTTGATTGGAGACTGGCTGGTGGAGTAGTGGACGGTCTGCCTCGCTGCATGCGTCAGGAGCAAAAAAAAGAACAGTCAGATGTTTTAGATACGATTGAATAGAAATCGCACCGCAACGCCGCTGTGACACTGGTTAAACTGAAAAATGAAGACTGCGAAGCCCTCCGGAAACTGGCAACCTCTCAATGACCTCGTCTTGACGTAGCGCTTTTTAGAACACCAATTACTCAGCTGAATGTCACCGTCTCTCAATGCACCACGCAAATTGCTTAGTCACTCATCATCACAGCTGTTGAGCGCTGAGGACGAGGCTGACGCGTAAAAAGGCCATCGCTCGGCCTGGCAACCAGAAATGTGCTTACAGTGCATCAGATATGCAGGATTTATTTGAGGGACATTTTCACACATATGAAGAAATAATTTGCAGGACCAGACTTTACAAATTGTCTATTTAGGAGTTAATCTGCTAAGTATCCATGAATATCACTCAATAGTTTCTAGACTATGTGCAGCTTAGCGTGCAGTCATGTGTCCTACCTGCACCGGGAGACTTGCTGCGTCGCGCAGGGCTTTTAGCAGACCGGTTGGGAGTGGTGGAGCGGCTGTGGGACGACTTCAGCGCTCTGCATTCTGGGGAGACAACCACACACAGGGTCACTGTCGTATATATTAACCTTCCTCTGTCAACAAACTTCTCCTCTCTTCCCAGTCGGAGTTTAAGTGGCATAAAAAATTATGCCCGGCAAGCTGCTGTACATGGAGGAGTGCGGCCCCCGGTAATGTTATTCATGTGGCGTGAGTTCATGAATGCTGGTGAGAGCTGTTTATGAGGACAGAGAGGCAGCAACACACAGGTAGAGAGTGTTTAGTCAAAACGGATTAAGAAGCACGGAAGAACAAATGAATAAGCTGGATCCAAAATGATACAAATATACTTTTTGGATTGCAATAGCATTCTATAAAGAAAGGGGACAAACTTCTCCAATCTTAAATATTATATATATCAAGCAGTATTACAAAAAAATAACTTTGACAGAGAACCACACACAGAGGTTTGATACCAAACTCAATTTCTACCTGCTGTAACAAGAAATGCTGTAATGTAGCATCTAGTCCTCGCTGGGACTGACAAGAAAAAATAGTTAGTGGCTGTAAAAAAACAAACAAATCAAGCAGCTCTGAGAATTTTGATTACTTTTCAAGATAAACACTACACCCAAACACATTATGCAGATTAGTTGTCTGAAGGAAATTGTAGCTTACATTATTTATTTGTTAAAGGGGCACTAAGCAATCCAAACTCAGAATTTTAATAATTACAATTTTAATGAGGAAGCAATTCACTCCCGATTTCTTTTGTTTCCATAAGTGAATAAATCAGCTGTTCTCAGCGGAAAATAAGATCCCCGGAACACTGTTTGAAGCTAGCAAGGTGGCAGGGTCCGCCAGTATGTTGGTAAAACAGTTTGAAATTGTGTTGTTCTTTGTTCTTTGTTTCCATATTCAGTCATGAAAAACAAAGAGTTTATTTTGTTCCTTTAGGCTTAAAACATTGTGTCAATTCCCCCCATAACTACACAGCACACCGTTAGATTTAATTATAGACTCTCATATCTTGACTTGCTACACGCCGGTGATGATCTCGTGTTGTCAAAGCAAAGGCAATATGGCTCGTGCTTTCCTCTGGAATGAAACGTATAGACTGAAATGATCACAGCACACTTTGAACACATGAAAGAAAAGTCGCAGGCTTTGGTTTTTATCATGGTTCGCCGCACGCCACCGCTGGTTTAGCGGCGTTGCTGTAAGAGCAGATGTTGTAATGAAGGCTTGTGGTAAACTTGTCAGGGTTGTGTTAATGAGGGTGTAGGCGGTGAGAGGTATAACGTAATGACAGAACCTGGCCTGCAGAAGCACACCCACAGTGCATTCCTAATGTGTTCCCGGTGCTGTTTATCACCACATACATATTTCATTGACTGATTAAAAAAATGGGGTTCTGAATAGAGCACAACTTCTTCCCTGTTGTACGTGCGAAAAGCAAACAAACCCAGTACCTTTCAACAAAGACTGGAACCTTTAACACTAACCAACAGCGGTGGTGGTGATGGGCTCTACTGATCTATCGCGCAGGCCATTTTTATTCTTTCCATGTTTCAACAGTTGAGTGTCTGGACCCATCTTTCTCAAGAGCAAGAGCAGCTTCAGTCCCCTCAACAGAGAGTGCAGTGTGCCTTTTTTGTTCTTTCAAAGACCTAATTCTTAAAAGTAGAGCACAGGAGCGTAAGTGGGACGGGGGCTCCGAACTATCTCTGAATACGACCGATCCACCATTGCTTATCCTCAAACGCAGTGTGTGTTAGGAAAGGCCTCCCTGTTGTTACCAACCTGACAAAACAAAACACACACACACAAAAAAATGAAGCCGGATGTCAATGCGTTGGACTGTTACTATAATAAACTGCTTTTCCTTCCCACAAGGTCATGCAGAGTTGGGTGAAGTCCTCCGTACTGCAGCTTTGACTGCGAATGGATCTGCTGGCTCACAGAGGTCACATCCTGCCTGTGTGCTCTCCAACTTTTTCAACGTGATAAATAGAAAACAAAGGGTGTGACTATTATACTGTATGTACAGCATGTACAGTACAGAACATGAATACAAAAACAATCGAATTTAGCTCAGAATACAGGAGCGCCACCTCCCGTCTTCACTCGACAGCAAAAGTGTGTGTGTGGAAATGTGTAAAACATGTTGAGATGTTGTACGTGCAACTAAATACACTTTGTTAATATAAAAGCACACTTTGAAATTGTTAATCAGAATTAAATTAGGAAGAGAATCCTGAGAGGTAACAGTATTCTACACACACTGCAGTCAACTTCCCAAAGGGAAAAGAGGGATGCGAGCAAAAGTTAGAGAAGGATGGCGAGAAAGGACAATGAGGACAACACACACACATAAACCCACAAACACACACACGGATGTTAAGTTAGTCTTAGTCAGGCCTACCAGTCATAAAGGCTGTGGAAGCCTTACCGCTGTGATCCAACACAAAGTCGTCTTGGGCATAGCGGTACTTCTCCGGGCCGCACGCTATGAATACGTCGTCGTCCCCGAAGAAGTCCTGCAGGCAGGTAATCTGGAGGAAGAACAGTGAGGAGAGAGGTGGAGAGTATTCAGACAGGTATGATACTCGTTTACTTGTTTCAGTACTCAGAAGCGGAGGTGAAAGAAGTCAAGAGAAAAGGTAGCACTGCTCAAGGGTGCAATCAATTATTGTGAATACTCGGAGGTAGAAAGTCCCATCCGCTCTTTATTTACTCCATATTAAAGCTTTTGTAACTTTTATACGTTTCTTTTAGAAGGCGTGCAGGACGGAGTTTGGTTCATCACTGTCCCTTCCACTTCCAGGGATCCCACAT
This sequence comes from Sparus aurata, assembly GCF_900880675.1. Lineage (NCBI taxonomy): Eukaryota > Metazoa > Chordata > Actinopteri > Spariformes > Sparidae > Sparus > Sparus aurata. The sequence continues at coordinate 13,594,091 of NC_044187.1, forward strand.
GATCCTGCAGCACGATTCTACCGGCTTTCACTTCATTTCATTCATGTGACTGTGGTATTTCTGGATGTGAAATAATTGCCAGTGAAATAGGCCAATTAAAAGTCTGTGTGATGCGTGCGGTACAGTGAGGAGTGTATAACCGTGCGCCTCACGCGTGCGTTTGAATGTACAGCGCAGAGCACAAGGTCAAAACACTGCGACGTCCAGAATACTGCAGAGTCAGTGCGGAGTCACGGGAGGAGAGCGGTGCGTTGGGCGTCGGTGCCGCAGGGTCATCTGTCTTGCCTATTTTCCTATTCTGTCTCACGCTGTGATCGTCATTTTCTCTGCAGATCCGACCGATTTTACTTCTCCACCCACGACTCACCCCTGGAGACGGAAATAGGAGTTACTTTTAAAATATGGTGAGTTGTGCCCACACACACACACAGACAGACACACACAGATTACCCCTCTGTTGCTGTAGGTGGACAAGTAGGAAGACAAAGGAGGTAAAGATCCACTCATTATCTCCCCACCACCACACACACACACACACAAATGCACCCACACACTGCCTGCCTGGCATATGCACAGTATATGCACGCGCACACACACACACACTCTTGAAACAAGAGTAGAAGGAGGAGTAGTGGATGGCTGAAGATTGTGGGCAGATGGATCCTCTGGGGGAGATTGGGGGCTGACACAGTGGGGGAAAGTGTGTGTGTGTGTGTGTGTGTGTGTGTGTGTGTGTGTGTGTGTGTGTGTGTGTGTGTGTGTGTGTGTGTGTGTGTGTGTGTGTGTGTGTGTGTGTGTGTGTGTGTGTGTGTAAGATGGGTATTAGAAGAACCGGTGGTCCAGAAAAGCTAAATGGGTACTGAACACGAACGTAAAAAAAAACAAAAAAAAAAAAAAAACTATGCTGCAGGGTAAAAAAGAAGAGCTGGAGGCGGAGAGGAGCGGAGTAGGAGTGAGACATTTCACAGCTAAATTAGCAGAAGCAGAGTATTTAACACAAACAAATATATAGTTACACATCCATTAATAATAAATGAGACACTTCACATGACACTTCTGCATGTCCTACATACAGACGGCATGAATTAAAAATGAAACTGAATGCAGTATCTGTAACATACCCATAAATAATCCAAAACAGTATTTCCTGCTCCTTAATATTCCCCCCTTTTTTGTCCAGTCGCTGAAACAAACTCATCTTTACATGGAGTTACATGAAAAGAATCTGAGTGGGCGTCATATTTGTCCATGCTGAGCTGTGGCTGGTTATCAAAGGTTTGACATAGCGGGAGTGGGTTCTTTACATGAGCTCTCAGTCTGGAATTTGGCAGCTGATCGTCGCACCATACTGTAAGAACCCAGGCGGTAGAATCGCTATAGCAACGGCCCACGTGGACAGTCATCGTCCAATGTATGTGACAAAAATGGACTGTAGCGCCGAGCTATGACGGTGACAGACGTTTACATGCAGATATAAGACGCGACTTCTCGTTGACCCTTGACCTTAAACCACACTCTGGTTCCTCTGGCGGGTGGACATTATTACTGAGAACTCTGCGTTGTGTTTTTCCATCCACTCAGCAGGACGTGTGTGGAGCATGCTCGGTCATTTGTTTGAGGACAATGTCAGACATCAGCACAGACGCTGCCCTAAGTGAGCGCTGTCCCCTGCAGGGAAGCCACCAACAGTGATGACATCAGCAGTCAGAGGACATTGGTGACAGGTCGGAGGGAAAAGCAAAGCGGATGTGAAGATTGATACCTGTCTAATACCTGTCCATTAAATACAAGGCTAGCTTAGTTTAGCAACTCCTCACTGACAACATTAATAGTCCAGCACGCAACCTTTTGTAACATGCTGAATTGTTGTATTTGCAGTTAGTTTTTTCTTTGTTTGGATAGAACAAAGGTGATGTAACATAATAATTTGGGGCAAGCGGGATGATTTTGTTACCGACAGAGCCGGAGTCGCTTCTTCCTCGTCTCTAGTCTTTGTGCTAAGCTCAGCTTCCCATCGCCTCAATATTAATTTAATTTAAACAAACTATGACGAAAAATGTTTGACGAACACCTTTTTGTCATGGCTAAGATGAAACAGTGATGAGCTGAGAAAAGGATCCTTGATAATACAGTTATACAATATATGTGTTTTGTTTTGGTTAAAAATGTGACTAAAGCTAACATGTAGACTAAGAATTTGTCTGAAGACTGAGACCGCTCTAAGATCTAAAATAGCTGCCTACGTTAACACTGCATCTCTTGACTTTAGCAAAAGGACGCAACAGTGATATCAATCTTCTTGCATCTCTCCCTTAGACTTCTTCTCCACTTCCTTTAAGTCATGTTATACACTGTGAGATGACCACTTCAGCCCCAAACAAGCTATAGCACTCACATTGACTAAATTTCTTTCATTCTGTTTCCATTTTTGATTCATGCGCCATCATCACCAAGTTATCCTCCCGTTGCCCCGGGACACACTTGCCCTGGCTCCACCTGAGGCAACAGGCTCACTGTGAAGAAAAGGGGAACTCGGGGCTGGGATATTATATATCTTTGTCGAGAAGGCCCCCGGCTGTATTCTCATTTACTTTCACCCCTACACACACACCTCCCTCTCTGCAAGGTTAGCACTGCTGTGGCCTGTGATAAAGTACTTTTCAGCCGGCCTGTGACACCCAGGGGAATGTGGGGAAATGGAGACGAATGGCGACTGCATGGTCACAGGTTTTAAAAAGCCAAAAATTAAAAGGAGGTCAAGTGGTTGAGAAATTATGTTAAATGACAAAGTCTGTTAAATCATGGCGTTATAACTTAGATGTGCTTTTAAAGTGGCACTATTGACAAAGTCCTCTTTGAAATGGCTTTACATTTAAACAAAGAAAACATTCCTGAACTGAATGAGGGGGGAAGTATGTGGGGTAAGAGAGGAAGTCTTATCAGTGAATTTGAAATTATGAAGCAACACTACATACATAGTATAATGCCACTACTTAACAGGTTCCGTTACAAGAATCGCTGATAGCAGAACCAGACTGCAGTTGAAACTCTTTCTTTTTTTGCTGACTGCTGAGGTTTAACTTCTCACCTTGCTGCAGTGATTTAGAGGAGTTCTTCAATAGGTCTTGATGTCACTATTTGTAACCTGGCGTTTACAAAGACAACATCAATGTAGTGACATATTTGCCTATATACTAGGTGTGTTACTGTAGGTTACTACTGGATGGCATGTACGAAGACTCAGTCCGTCATTGTAGCCCCTGCTGCTACAGACACAGCACATTCTGGCACCACACTGCCCCGACTGCTCACGGGAGTATCGCATCTTATGGACGCGAGCTAGCCATCATGCATATGAGAACGCATTACTAAAAAGCAAAGATATCTCCTACCTCACGAGGTCTGACCACACACAGGCGTTACAATAGCATGGAAACCTTTGCACATCGTGGCTTTGAGTTCACCTATCGCCATCAACTAACCTCCGGTCACATTCACCATTAATATTCATTGTGATGATGATCTGGTCCTGACAATCTGCCAAGGTCTCCCTCACTCACCAGCTCGCTCACTCATCATGTCACTGCTGATGGTTATGATTTGATCCCTCCAGCTACTGGCTGCTGTGCTGGCTGTGAGGATTGATTTCTCCCTCCATCAGCCCGCTCTCCCGCTGCTCTAGTTTGTTATTGCCTTATCCAACAACAGCATCTCGTTAGCGCAAGCCTGCATCTCACTGAAATGTGTATGTTGGATTATGTTCTAAAAAGTCGACGTATGAAAGGTTTATATATGAATGTTTACGCTGTAAGTGATCCATTTCCTCTGATAAAAGACAAATCAGGACACTGCTTTTAAAACTTGAAACAAGTGTATTTTTATGATGAAAATGTGACCCAAACAGGGTGTTTTCCTTTCAAAAGAAAGCACATTACTTGGAGCAAAGACGTAAAAGGAGTGTATGAATGTCAGACCGCATTGTCCGTGTTTTTCCTTGCTCTTGTCAGCCACTGCCAGGATCAACAGCCAATGGCACTCCATCGCCAGCACCCGTCCTGCCAGGCCTTGTCTCGGCCAATCAGTGAAGTGAACTGTTCAGGGGGGTTCTGCATTGGCCGGGTGACGTGTCTTGAGGGTAAACTGAAGTTTGCCCTCCACGACGCGACAATCCCCCCCCCCTTCTCTCGTATGTCTGACCTTCTCTTGCACCCACCATCCGTCTGTGTTCTCCGTGTTGCCTGCTGTACTTTTCTGCCCTGCTAAGCTCAGCAACAGAGGAGATACAGGCCGAGGGGTGTGTATATGAAAGAATCAAAGGGAATCTGTTTCTTAGACCATTGACAGAACCCTCGAAATGAAATTACCGACCAAAAAATGATCACACTTTTCAAGAAATTCATAGAAACAAAAAACCTGGCAGCAAGTCAAGGTTGTGGATCCCTTACAGGCATATTACTCAGGAGCTGTTGTTTGCTGCAAAATTCAAATACTGACACTTTGGGTTGGTGAAAGCACTGGACAGTTGATCGTTCTTAACAATAAAATATTTTCTGACAGAATGGATGAAGCCCAGCAACATCCCTACAATTTCCCGACAATAACAGGCAGAGGGCGGAGTCTCTGCAGATACAGACACTGCCAAACACTTCTGGTGGGTCATAAGTGAAGGTGGTTTTGATTTTCAAGACATGTAACCAACAAAACATCTATTATATAAATGTGCTACCAACATAAGCACTATCAATACAGTGCTCTAGATTTTTTAGGGGGGAATAAATGCTCTGTTCCAAAGATACAATGTCACACAACAGCAGGTGTTAAGAATTTAGGGCAGTGGAAATACCCAAGATGCACACGAGAAAGTAAAGGCTCCTTTTTTAAACGGCTGACAGGACAATGATCAAAGTAATCATTGGGTACCGTCGGCCCCCATGTGCCACCAAACCCCTCATTGCTGCTCATCACTTGGAGGCAAATGAGCAAGAGGCAAAGAAGATGTTTGGAGTCCTGAGGGGAAGAAAATAAAAACCAAACAATGAGATCCCTGCATCTTGCCTCGGGGAAGGTCAGCCTCCACAGCAGTTGCAAAAGGAAAAATAACCTTGGATGGCGGACTGGATGTGCATTCTTTACACGAGCTTAAACTCTCACTTAAACGTTCCGAAAGCTAGACGCCAATTAAGTTTGTCAGGGCGATGCTTAAGCTAAAGCCAACCAGGTTATTAGCTCGAGTTGAACTCTTACTCGCAGACAGGGGCGGCTTTCCCGAGACATTTTAATTCTTCCTGATTAGAGCGGTAAATCTCAGGCACATGTGACAGCCAAGACAAGGCGATGGCGGCGGCATAAAAAGGAGCAATGAGAAAGCTAAGTCCGTCATTAACTCACTACTGTGGATTCATTGCATTAGCTGCATTAACCGTTAGCTACCGAATACAGAGCTTTACTAAGAAATCAAGCTGCTTTCAGTCTTTCGCGGATGTAAAAGAACCACCAAACCACCACTCACTGAAGGAGCTGAAGGAGAAACGAGATTATAAACATTATAAACAGGATTTCATTAATTCATGAGGCACATTTTTAACTGGAGACACTGAAGGCTAAAGCACTTCAGAACGAAAAGAAGCACGTATTCAAATTGACAGTTTCCCAAAATGTGTAGATCAATTCAAGGAAACCTGCAGTGGTGCCGTGAACTCTGACTCGCACCCGCCAGTGGCAGCTCTCTCTACAACGCGTAACACAGCCGCCTGGCTCTCTCTGTCTCCTTCCATGTGATACATATTCACGAACAGAAAGAGCGCCGTTGCGGCACATAACCTCAGGCTGCCTGAACATACATGAGCGCTTAGCTCTTTAAAACTCAAACGGAGCTGTGCAAGAAGGAATGAAGAGAGTGGGAGTGTGAGCCTCGACATGCACACACAACTTTTTAGCCCAAATGAGCCTCGGCAGATTCATGTAGAAAAGGGAGAGAATTGCTGAGGAGCTTTGAGACACACAGGAGATGCATAAAATGTTGGTTTTCGTTGCCAATTAGCATAATACTCAGTCTTCAATTAAACATCAACATATTATTGCACCTAAAGTGGCTACTAGGCAATAAATGCTCAAATTATAATATTGCAGTTCCAGGACAAGCCCCTGAAGTCCCACATTAATGTCTTTGAGAATGTGACGAGCATTTCAATTCCAGTCGCCAGAATAAAAGTTGGCTTTATGTTTCTGTGGGTTCAGTTATCAATTTCATGGGGTGACAACGCCGTGCTCATGGCCTGATTAGGTTTAGTCCCCAAATACATTTGTTAAGGTTTTGGAAAAAGATCATGTTTTAGCTTCAAATACCTGTTTTTGTTGTCACAAACAGATGGATGGATGGAAAATGTCCTAAGGTCTCATCGACAATATCCGGTTTTGGATCCAGTTTTGCTGCTACAAACATGACTAGAAAATGTCCCAGCATCTCTATAAAAATATTCAGTAGCTTAACACTTAAAAATATCTACTAGTACTACACATGCAGATGTTGACGTCACCTCCAACATGACTTGGCGGCCAGCTCGCTCAGCTGTAATGGCACCACCATCACCTCCATTAACCAGCATGAACGTAAGCTCATATACGTGGACTGAGAATGTGATATGACACATAAAAATGTGAATGACCATAAAACGTAAACTATCCATGGTTTGAAGAAATGTAAATTCTGAATGTTTCATGGTTGCCCTGTTCAAATAAATAAATAAATGAATAATAATAAACAAGAATAAAACCATACACTTACATAAACATCAACACTGTTAATCCAGGATACACTTCAAGACACTTGAAGAATAGACACTGTGTGATGTGCAAATTAAACTCAACCCTCAGACTCAGATACGTGCTACGGTTGTCAAGATCGCTAAGACATACTGCTCCAGATCTGCCCTGTGCACAAAAAAAAACAAAAATTCATCACATCTATCTGCCAGAACATGCTGAGGCAATCTGAGCTTCACTGGCATGATTAAACTCAAGTAGACAAACAATAGTGTGTGGGCTGGAGTTTATCCATAGCATGATGTCAACTCTCCTGTGGGGAGAGTGAAAGGCCCGCTGCAAAGAATGGATGAGGGCCAGGCCGGGACAAAGGAAACAAAACAAGTAGTTGAGATCACACGGCACACAATGGACGCCCGCCCCCGTCTGTGGCCTTCACACGTTCTGCACAGCCGACAGCTCCATGTCCCCTCACGACACCCCCGCTCTCTGTCGTCTGCCGGCTTTTTGTTGTCCTGTCCCCCATAGCAGGGTATCATGGCAGCACGCGGGAAACGGAGGAAGAGGAACTTTTGCTTTATGTACAAAATGAAGTATGGCAGACCAAGGCTGGGGGAAAGTACTGATGGTGTGTGTGTGTGTGTGTGTGTGTGTGTGTGTGTAAGCCATCTGCTACCACATGAAAGAGGGGGTCTGGATTTGTAGGTTTTTATCTCCCGAGGACAGACAGCGACTACACTATGCTGTCATATTTCTGACTTGCACACATTTGCTTTGAATCTGTGAAGTTGATTAAAGTCGCTGTAAGTATTGTTGTTGTTTTAGCTCACTTCCTGCCCGTTTCGCTGTTTGCAGTCCCCTCCCGCCTCTCTACGCCGCCACATGAAAGTGCAGCAGTATTGGCTGTCTGCGTGTTCCCGAGGAGACAGGACTGCCTCTTTATGGAGTTCTCTGTCCTGATTGGACAAAGTGGGCAGGGATACCTGGAAAATGACTTCTCTCTTTTACTGCATAAGCAGGTGGAAAAGATACATGGGTTACTGACAAAACACCCTGTAACGGTGAGAACAACAGGGGAAAGTTCAAGGATGGACGGACATGCAAAAGGTTCAATATGTACTGATCAGAAAGACCCGGCAGTTATATTTGATACAATTTTTATCAATTTATAGAAGAAGTTTCCTAGTTTTACTTAAAATTCGTATTTGGTATCAGCTGGAAGGTGTGGACACATTTTTAGTAATGGGACAGTATAACCCAGTAAGATTAAAATGATTTAACAAGCAAATTAAAAGTGGGGTAATACTACTAACCCAAAGTATTATATACCTGGAACATCGCCAACTCTACCAGGAAATCAGAATACAAGTTTCATTCATAAATGAGATCATATTAAACAATAGCATATTAGTGAACCTGGTGCCCGGTTGGACGGTGTGGTTGCACGGCTGTCAGCTGGCGCTGCATGCTAATGATGGTGCAGAACAATAGGTGGGCATGCAAATTTCATGGCTGTTGACCTAAATGACGGTGTTTAATCCAGACTTGGCCCCGAAAACAGCTCGTGTCTGACAATCACACGGAGCCCTCGCGTGACCATGACCCCAGCGAGTCGAGGAGGGAGACAGTTTCATTAATCTGTCGGTAACTGCCGGCTCGTTTCACCGTCCTGCCAGGAGGGCGCCCAGATGACAAGGTATCATCCCCATCAGTACGATCACATGGTGGGCAGAAATCCGACACATTAATGAATGTAAACCTTTTAACTGTTGGCACCAGATAGCAGAGCAGCACGCCCCATGCTAACACATGTACTGTACGACTCGGACTGGAGCGTGTCGTGTGAAACGGTGTCACGGTGCAGGGGGCGTCACGCTAACAACAATCCACCGCTCTGTCAGACGCATGTGTGTGTCTCCAAAAATCAGTAATCCAGGAACTATGTCCAACCTGGCTATTATCTAATGGCCTGTTTGTGATCAATTCATATTTGCTGTTCCAGATATCCACAAGTTTAGGAAGAGCAAATGCTGTTGCTGTGTTCACTGATGGATGTCATTTATACCACTAGGGATCTTTCTTTCAATCCAAATAAAACAAAAGATGTGCAGTAAGTAGCGTGGGTCTTGAGCGTGTTGTTGTCTTCATTGTTCAACAGCCACTGTTGCCAATGATGATCTATGTACGTGATTCAAGCAGCAAATTGTTGAATGCTTTGATCGCATTGTGTTTAGTCTGATTCGCCAACTTCCTTCCTCACTGGCTGACTCTCCCAGGAGTTACGACAGGGGGAATGTAACAAGGTCTAATCGTGACGTTGTTTGGATCAAAATGTCATATTTCTTTTAAAAAGGGGACGGATACTGGAAAATAACTATTTTTCAGAAACCACCATAAAAAAGTAAATTGATATCACACTGAGCCAAACTGAGCAGACATAACCTTTGGGACTTTGTAGAAACTGTTTGCAAAAGTAAACATTTTCCAAGTTTTGTATCCCCTCTGCATTTACTCAGATCTTAATAGGGTTAAGTTGTGTCCTTTGTATGCTCCATTTATTTGATTTCATAATTAATTTGTTTGTTTGTATGTGTGTTGTCCTGGGTGTGGAGCTCCGGCACTAGCCGTAATTGCCCCTGAGTTGATTATAAATCCAGCTTAATTCCCGTGATTAAATAAAGTGAAAGGGTTAGAAAAACAATTTCACAGAAAGGAGCTTGTCGTTACAAATGCTAATGGTTGGTGTGCATTTTTCCATTTACTGCACTGTTATCTGCAGACAGAAACCTACCGTGAGGAAGAAAAATTGCAATTTCACGTTTCTAAAAGTGGAGTTTGTTGGGAGTTGTCCCAGTCTGCCCGCCCGCCTGCTGCCTTTCTCCACAGCATAGCATCAAATTATTTTTGCCCCGATAAGCTGCCGCAAGTGTTTAGACCTGTGAGTGACCTTCAACTTTTCTTTGTTTTTTATTATGCACCCTGTATGAATGCAGAAGCACTTTTAAGAATTGCAGACAGAAGACATTGCCAAAATGATAAGATAAAGTAAGAAAACAAGTTAAAAACCAACATGGCTTATGTTGTTTTATTAAAGATATACAGTGACTGTCCTCAATTCGTCACAGAGGAAACGGCACATTAACTTAACTGCTGCTAAGCCTTCAGCAAAAACACAACATCAGAGCAGACTACCAAATTATCAGGGAGTTCCATCCCTCTCATTCCTGCAGCCTTTCTATCTGTGCGCACCGAGAGGCCTTTAGAGATGTCCAAGAGACAATCATTTGAGCCCTTGCAGCTCAGCGGTCTTAATGGTCTGGGTCTGGGTTTCCAGCCCCTGGTTAATGGGCAGACTGACTGTCAACCCGATAACATCACAGAGTGCACAGGATTGTGTAGAGCTAACGCATTTCAGGATTCTTTGGCAGATGTTTTTTTCGGAGAGAGACAAACAATTTTCAGCTCGTTTAAACTTTAATCCAGTTTGGAGCAGAGACCTATAGCTAATCTCTACATGCTGTCTCTGAAAACCAATGCACATGTATGAAGTCTGCACATTCACATTTAAAACGGAGCCCAAAAATGAGTATGACAAGCTGTAATTTAAGAAAATGATGAATGCCTGCCAAAATAAACAGACCTCATCTTCAAAACAATCTTATGTTTATACAGACTGTGGGAGCTGACAGCTGCGACATATGGACTGAATCTACCAAACGTTTGTTCTACATGAACATTTGGGTCTTAAATGAGTGTAAGAAATGTATACTAAGAATTGCACTACTACAAATTGTAGTCCTTAACGAGCTTTAATATACGATAAATATACTTGAAACAAAGGAAATCGAAAGAAACCCTTGTTGGGAGAGCTGCTAATAAAAACAACGGGATTAGGATTAAAAATCATTCTTATTCAGATACCTATAATAAGGTACGGAAGAGGATTAGGGCCACATGTGAATTTTTTTTTTTAGTTCTGACTTTTTTCTCAGAATTATGAGATTAAAGTCAGAATTCTGAGAAAAAAGTCAGAATTCTGAGAATAAACTCAGAACTCAAAAAAAAATTTCATGTGCAGACTTCTGACTTTTTTCTCAGAATTCTGAGAAAAAAGTGAGAATTCTGACTTTAATCTCAGAATTCTCACTTTTTTCTCAGAATTCTCACTTTTTTCTCAGAATTCTCACTTTAATCTCAGAATTCTGACTTTTTTCTCAGAATTCTGACTTTAAAGTCAGAACTGAAAAAAAAAATTCACATGTGGCCCTAATCCTCTTCCTTAATAAGGCATAAAGCACCACCTTTGCATTCAAGTATTTTTTTTGCCCTCGAACGTTGTGAATGTCAGATCAAATATAATTGATCATCTGCTCACACCACCCACTGAGCATTTATCCATGGAAAAATGGGATTTCCACTTATCGCTATGTGCCTCATCGATCACTAATGTTTTAATAGCAGTGCGACTCACGCCGACTGTCTTCTCCCACACATGATGCGTCAGGGTCAGAGTGGGCTGAAGGCTACGTTGGGTAAAAATAAAGGCAGAGAGGAACCCTGGATCACATCCAGTTCCACAAAACTGCACTGGCAAACTGGAAAGTAAGAGAGGTGACTAAACGGTCAATGATTTCTCCTCCATTATCTGCTCATAGACTTACTCTTGATGGTGCAATTATTGGATCTGGATATGACTATAACAACTAAAGTGAAGCTAATGATGCGATTCAGAAACAGAGCAGGTACAACACAGTGCAGTGGTCAGAGTCGCATCATCTCTGTACAGTCTCACCTCCCTCACACTGTGATTGGGCAGCTGTGAGAGAGTAAGACAAGAGTAAAGGGTTGGAGCTTCTCTCTCTCCTTCTGTTTATCAAATGGACTCTCTTCCTCTTTGTCACGATTTCTATGGCTCCCTTGAATCTTTTATAAATGATTTCTACATAAAAAAAGACAACTTAGCACGTACTGGGCCGCTGACTGTTCCCTGAAACTAATGAATGCATCGATTAAACAATAAAAACTAGAGAAATCTTATTTTCTGCCTGCCCAGTCAGCTTTGAGATGTAAAACAGGGTCCTCGCTCAAAGGCAGCAGCTGATTCTTCTGGCCCTGATAACCAAGATCTGCAATTAACATTCAGTCTGAAGAGCAGCTTTGGATCGAGGAGGGAGAGTGGACAGAGATGTATTTAGTGAGCACGACCATTCACACGAGCACGACCCTGAACACACGAGCACACACACACAAACACACACACACCTGACAGCTGCACTTTAACCCTCCCTTCCAGCTTGTAGGTCTAATTATTCGGTGGTGGCCAGGCCCCAGTGGGGGGCCTCTGAGTGCACGTGTGTGACGCTGTGTCTGAGCAACACGGTGTGTGTGTGTGTGTGTGTGTGTGTGTGTGTGTGTGTGTATGTGTGTGTGTGTGTGTATGTGTGTGTGTATGTGTGTGTGTGTGTGTGTGTGTGTGTGTGTGTGTGTGTGTGTGTGTGTGTGTGTGTGTGTGTGTGTGTGTGTGTGTGCGCGCATGCATATCAGTGGGAGGGGGCTTCATCGCTGGGACCTGCGATTTGATTTCGGAGTAGCAGATGGCAGGATGCTGCTGGAAGGCATTTGGAGCACGTTTGTGTGTGTGTGTGTGTGTGTGTGTGTGTGTGTGTGTGTGTGTGTGTGTGTGTGTGTGTGTGTGTGTGTGTTGATGGGTGTATAAGTGACTGAGTGATGGGGCCCACTTTTTAGGAATGAAAAGTAAAGCTTATAGAGTCGACGGGGCTTTGTTCAAACTGACGTGTTAACGTCTGATGCTCATTTAAAGAACTCCCAGTTTACTTGATAACGAACTGGACGGAGTTGCTGGACAGCACATTTTAATAGTGACTCTCCCTCGCGCCTCCTGTCCAATGTGCTGTTTGCTAATTATACCCTGGAACTTGAAATTGCTATCGATCCTCTGGTGTGGATTAATGGTTTGAAAGCAAACAAGCCGTCACAAACATTAGTGTTCCTTTAGCAGGAACTGACTTTAGGGAAATGCTGTCTGTCACTACAGCTAAGGCATTATTCTATTTATCACATAAAAACTGCTCCATTCAGTATGTAAAGGACAAACACTCATGGAATACGATAAGGGTGCATGCTGTTAAGTGAAACTCATGTGTCTATTGCTAATATTTTTTTATTTTTTTATTATAAACTGGCCTTAAATGTTTGAGGAAATGATCCTTATCGCCACGCTAAGTAGACTGTTTGGATATCCACTGGATGAACAGTGAAAGTGAGTGATGTTTTGGAGATACATGATTTTCACAAAGTAGAGACAATATGGGAAACAGCCTTTGGCTTGTCTAGCCACCAGTATGGCACCACTCAGGATGTGAAAAGAGGCTTATCAGGGTAGAGAGGCTCCATGACGGAGGGCTCCAACAAGTCAAGCTGTCAGATTATGGAGACGTGTTTGGTCTGGGAGAGGGTTGCCTCCTCTCCACAGCAGAGGGGGGCAGGAGAAAGTGAGACGATTAGAGCTAATGCTTTTCCATTCCATTCTCCAAGAAGTCAGTATTTCAATATGAATATGTCGTCAAGTTATTTCGCACTGGCAATTCAAACAAAGCCTTTTGACATTCAAACTGAGCTGACTTCTGCTATCATGGACAGGATATTGTCAGGTGTCCAGCTCTGGTCTTAGGATCAGGTTACAGGCTTAATGGGTTCAACCTCTGAATTAGTCTCTTAATTTAATTCCGAGACAGTCCTGTTGAAGCCAAGAGAGAAACACAAGTCCAAAGCAAATAGTCCTTTTGTTAAATGGGGAATCAGACACTACGTCAAGAACACGCTGGCTGTTTTTCCAGGGCCTGGCAGATGGGACTAAAACTCCAAATGCTGTTAAGGTGATAATTAACAGCTCCTGAAAATACTGTCCTTAACAATGATGATGTCATTTGCTCCAGAAATCAATAAAATCATTGTAGATTTTAGATTTTTCTGACATTATATCACTTCAAAGAAAGCCTGATCTTGATTTTACTCACAGAACCCAGATTGGGTTTTAAGGCCGAGTTGAAAACCTAAAACATAATTTGATTTCTGAAACAAGGTCTAACCAAATTACACTGGCGTTCTCCATAAAGCCACCACTGTATGGGATATTTCTGGAAAGAATGTCAACACGTGTCAAACTTAATGTTTCAAATTTGATGCATGAAAGCAACATGCCTTGAAAATATAGAAACAACTGGAGTAAAACCCCAAGAAAGACTTGTTCTGACAAAATTTCTGTATTTAAAATGACACATAATGTCATCTTTGCTGTCTTTGCTGATAAAACAACAAAACAAGTAAACGTTAAACATCAAAACTGAGATGGGAGCTTTTGATTTTGATCCAAAAGACATCCTATAGAGGTCTTGAGCATCTGGTGACACCATGCAGGACACGCTGTAACAGCTCATTTATAAGAGACGCTCTAATGTCTTTCAGCATTCATCTGCTCATCTGATGTTGAGGAAGTTTACAGGGATGGATGCACACATAGATGAGACCACAAATCATCTATCAAAGGAAGCTAAAAAAAAAAAAAAAAAAAGAAGCGGTGGCTGCTGAAACTAATGGCTGATGTGTTTATCATTAAGGACTCTGTGGTGAATATCTAAGGGAGCTTAATGACACAGTTGTCAGTGTGACAGATGTAATGTGACATCTGCAATGTGTTCCGAAAGGCTGTGTAGAACATTTCCTAAATCATGACTAGAAAAATGACAAATTTATGATTTGGAAAAACAAACAGCTAAAAAGAAAAAGAAAACACTCAGTGAATTCCCTGTAGCGTAAATGTTGGCGTGATGTTGCAGGTTCAACTGACCGGCATCCATCTTTAATCCAATAACAAAGAGTTAGGCTGGCCTGAAAGCCTGAAAGCACAACAGTACAGTGATTTGTGACATGTATTTGTGAAATGTACAGTTATTTTTATCTCAATCAAAAATATATCTTGATTAATGGGATATTTTGCTGTTAAACAGCTTAAACAACTACTTTTAACTACAAATTATGCATGTTGTATAGACTGTAACACAACCCATGTAACAACAAACCAAGACAAAGATTCAAACCTTCTATGTGGCTGTTTTTTTCCTTAAGATATTCATGCGGGTCATTCAATATTCAGTTATCACATCAATCATATTGCAAGAGCCAAATAAGAGTATATCTTTGCAGGTACAGGTGTTGAATGAGAGTGTTGTTGGGAAGTTTCAAAGTAAAGCTGCACTGACACAGCACTAAAAATAAAGTTAACTTTCCAGAGACTTTACAACCTTTAACAAAAACCCCTTACAGTAGGAAGGTCCTCTCTATCAATCCGTCTAACAATATGCCAGCCTTTGTTCACTTCAAATGATGAGTCAAACTGTTAACTCACTACAGACACACAAGCTGGATAGCTGGGAGGACAGATGTTCCTCAAGCTCCAGAGTTACTGTACTTAAATGCAGCCCATAACGTGTAATGCTACATTCCTCGTGGCATTCTGGAGGGTATAATTCCTGGAAGGAGCAGCTGGTCTGCATGGTTGATCTACTTGGAATCTACTAAGAGATAGAAATAGAGACGCAAAAAGGCTTTATGTCACAAACGGGACAGAACTTAATCGCGGTGTAGAATTCCTAAAGCATCTGTCACAGGAAAACTTTTAAGCTGAAACAATGTATATAAGTAAGAGGGTATACTGTGCTGCAAACTATTATATAATCCTAACACGTCCTTACGAATTTACATCCTGTACAGTGCTGATTTAACAGATAGGATGCTGGCCTGGCCCTGTCAGAGGTGATCAGTATTCTGATGAGTCATTTGGTTCGGACTGTCTAGAGAGATTCCCCGTCAGCTCACAGGAAGCAAACATCAGCTAGTCCGGTTGTCAGATTTGAGATCTCAACTTAAACATTCGACAGAGACGCAAGATCTCGTGGCTTTAGCCTTACATCAACTGTCACTGTGACTCAGAAAATTCACTTCATCACTGAAACTGAAATTGAAAATCTTAATCCAATTTAAAATGAAAAAATATTTGAGTCACAAAGTCTCTGAAAACTTCTTTCCAACTTCTGCAAATACTTTTTGATGATTTTATGGATAAACATGACTTTATTTGTGCAACTACAGCTGTGTTTGGTGCAACAGCATACCAAAGAGACTGCCCTCATAAAAACCATACAAGTAACCAAAGCAAATGGATTTAATTTTAGTGCAGTCTTTTCACACTCAGGACAATGAAAGCAATTTTCCACCTCATTGACACTGAGACACACCGAGTTCTTGAAATTCCTCTCCCCTACTAATACTCTATATATACAGAGTTATGTCTTCTGGCATTTTTTGTTGACATCATAACCACGAGGCCTTCACTGCTAGACTAAACGGGCAAATAAGCGCTAAAACAGCGTGAAGGGTTTTCAGAAATGTTTCAGTATTGTGATGTTTGTCACAGTTAGCTGCATCTGAAGTGAAACAAATCAGAAGTCATTTAAGCCCATTTGAGGCCAGCTGCCTGAAACATGGGGGCGAAATCTTTTGTTTTTACTTGAGCTGTAAATAGTACAATCGCTCATTTTTTATTTGGACAAAAGAAAAAAACAATTTTATTATTTACTAATCAAGACAAAGTCATTGACGTTTGTATTCCCTCTTCTTTAACAACCTCAAACCTTTAGCCTGTAGTCAGCCTGGGGTCTGTAAAATGTCTTGGGTTCAAACTTCAACGGGTGGAAAATCGCCTCAATTTATTTACCTTTGCAGTGATCTGTTCAGGGTCACCTTTTTGTAATTTCAAAATACGATTCTGTTTGACTAAATCATATGATGCAGCCATTTAACTGCATGTTTCAGTCTCGCACAAGCCATCAACCCTCCCAAATGTGTAGGATTCGAGGTGACCAAGCTTTAGCATTAAAGCTCCTGTCAAGCTGTTAAAAACTTCAAGGGAACTTATCTAAGTTGACCAGGTTTTTTTTAAATTATTTTTTTTAATCCCATTATTTTAATCAGCAAAGTTAAATAATGCTGTAGAGACAAAAAAAAAATGAAAACATTATAAGTGATAATAACGGTCTAAGACCTCCCCCAGATGAGACAACGTCATATAAATCTTTTTGATTAGGGGGCACCATATGCTCAAGTTCACCTCATCTCACAACACCGGGGACCCTCGATGAGATTTTCAGATGGAAACATTACTATATATGTGTCCCAGATGGATAGGATTATAGCAATAACAGGCTCACGCGGCTCAATAGAGCTGGATGAATTGGGAAAGGAACTATACTGATGGATATGGAAAAAAGGCCTGAACTGTAAAATGTATTCATTAGTGCCTTGTTGAAATGATTGTGGCGTGTAATTATGTATGGATGATTAAACGGGGTGTAATTACCTACACTGCTGACACAGCTGAAGCCTATAAATCACAGCGTTTTTTTGGAGATAAAACCTTCGGCTGAAGAGCTCAGGCTAGCCGTTCCATCTGGTTTTCATATGCACATCATCCCATCTCATCTCCCTGAAAACAATAGTTAACTCCCTCCAACTGTCATGTTGTGTAATTTCAGTCAATGAGTTTAGGGCTATTGGCAAGAAAAAGAATTCCCCTCTTACACTGGGTTGGTTTTGCATGAGCTTGCGTCACCCCTCAAACTAAAAAAAAAGGTGCATGCATCATTAAAGACTCACCTGCTTGCCCTCTAAAGTGTACAATCTCCTCACAGCTCCGGAGTCCAACTTGATGGCGTCTGTGATGTCGGTGAGCACCTGGTCAAAGGAGTGTGCCGTCTTCTTGTTGAGCAGTATCCGCACCGCCTTGCGGGGCTTGACGCCGCTGCGGATGACGGTGACGAGCTTGGGTTTGATGAAGTCCTTGGACTCGCGCTGCAGCTCGTTCTTCAGTGGGATGAGGGAGGAGAGGGAGCGCGAGGTGCCGGTCTTGCAGCCCACCGACCAGTTGGGGTTGACGTTCTTGGTGTAGTCCACTCTTCGGAAGGGTTCATTCGAGGCACAGACGTAACTCTCGCCTGGAGAAAGAAATAAGTTAGTAGAATCAGGTCTGGGCAATACGATATATATATCGTTATCATGATATGAGATGAAATATTGTGTTAAGTTTCGGATAGCGTGATATCATAATGTAGCATAAGCTTCCTGACTTTTATGAAGTGCTTTGAAGGAAGTATCAAAATATTTGGAAAAATATATTGTTTATCCTAATGGGGCCTAAAAATATTGCAATATTATTTTAAGTCCATATTACCCAGCCCAGCCCAGTAGTATAGACACTAACAACAAAACAAAACTGTAACACAAAAGCTAAAGATAACATTCAACCATGTCCTAGCTAACATTGTCATTCAATAGTGTCACACAATATGACAGGAAAGCAGTGAGTTTATGCTAGAATCTTGGACACATTCCTTAATCAAACCTCGAAGTGAAACAAACCATCTAAGAATGTTAGCTCGTCACCCTGAGCCGTCACCCCGACTGACGTGAAAGGAAAATGGTCTATAAAAGTCATGGATAGATATTTAATATGAAACGCTCGCTGCACATGTGATACACCAGAATCTGTCCAGCCCACACATACAGAAGGCACCACAACATATTTCATCCACACCAGGGGAAGCAGTCTAACAACAAAGAGTTAACGCTCCTCAGCTGAAACAAAAAGGCACATTGAGAGGCCGGGCCAGTGTAACACTGTCCTCTCTCCCTTTTCAGCTGTTGAGCTGCTGCGTTGGCCTCCCTCCAACACAAAGCATTTCGTTTTATCTGCCAGCATTCCATTCGAAGAGTTAACACGCAAACGTTTCCCCTTAAGAACAAAGTCATTTGACATTTACAGGGGCTTGGCCGGTATATGAAAACCGCAGCTAAGAATGTCTGTTGATTGCTGCGAAGGCCGGACGAGAAACTCAAACGAGTCAAAGACAGAGTGTGGCGGATACATTTCTTTTCACGCTACATTCAATACTTAAGAATTCAAGAGTCCACAAACACCAAAGAGTTTCTCGGGATCAACATCAGGAAACGTATTACAAACTTTACATCCTGTAAATTTCATTGGTAACGCTAAAGTTTCTGTTGGTAAATAGTTGTTTTTATTTACTGAGAATCAAATCCAATTTATAAAAAAATTCTAGTTTTCTGATGTGTGTCAAGACAAATGAATCGCGCTGCAGGGTAAGAAGGCCAGATGAGACGGTGCGTCCCACGATACCTGGATTTATTAAGCCTGCAATTAACCAAAGGCTAATTAAAAAGGCTAGGCCACAGCTGGGAGGAATGAGCTACGGCTGAAAACTAAACCAAAATATAACGAGGGCTTGTCATCAATCCGGGGGACGACGGCAGAATACTGAGATGCCCTCAGATGGTGACTGGTGACAAGTCTATTCCCTGAGGTCCAGAGACCTCAGGTGCAACATCCGTCAGCTATGTGAAGGGGAGCCCCAGCCACTCATCCACTGGTCCCCATGTGGACGACAGATGAGGTCAACCTTAACAGAGCTGTCTAACCGGCGGCAGCTATTAACTGCAGTAGTCACACAGCTGTCACCAATCCAAAACAAAAGGAATGGCAGTAAACGGGAATCATACAGTAGTGCTAAAAATAAGACCATATAAAACCTATCACCACCAAAACAATGAAGTGACTCCATGATCCGACGATATTCTCCCATCATGACGCATCTGTATGGCTGTCCCTGCTGACATCATGTTCAACACTAAGAGCTGTCAGCCTCAAGAGCTCAACTGTCAGCTAACCCTATAAACTAGTTTATGACAATATTAATATAGGAGCGAATACTGCTGTAATATAGCTTCTGGCCAACATTAAACAGCACTTGTCTGTGGCTGAGAATGATGCCATTGGCTTTAGCATGGCATCAATCTTTGAACCCAGTGGCTCTTGTCTACAGAGATTTTAGCCTCTGGGGGCAACAGCCAATAATTTTTCCAGTGTGGCCCAGGGATATTACCGAATAACAGATATCTAGGCGGAGTCTTTCGCTTTTGCGCACCGACCATCACTTGCAGTCCAATTAACAGCTTCTTTTGGGTCCGGATGACATTTCAGCTACTTTATAAACAGATACCCCCCTATGAAAGCAGATATACCTTCAAAGTGCTAATGAAAAGCTAAATAATCATCAGATGATACTGTTTTCATGCATGCAACCAGAGCCTGCTCAACATGACTCAGACAACAAAACGGTTCTGATATCAAACCTTTTCCTCTGCCTACAGATTCACCATTCATATGCAGATATCTGCTGAGATTAGTCATACATAGTCTTGGGAGCTAAATAAATGATATAAGAATGCTTGCATGACTAGAGGTATTGAGTGTGAAAGATGAGGCCACATACCAGGCAGAGAGGGTCAAACTGAATCATATGCTAATGGATGTCCCCCAACTTAATGAAAGTGCATCGCTACTATAAATCACTCAGGTACCTTTCTTAAGAGGGAGTTCTGTTTGTAACATAACTAAGAAGTTTACCCTTTTAAGAATGAGTTGATGTTTCTAACAAGAAACTCCATGAGCAATGAAATCCCAATACGAGAGGTTTCTTCCGGACTCTGATCAGTAAACATACACAACATTTCTGATCTAAGGCTTTCATATACTCCACTTTCAACCTTGAAAGGCTTAATTTCACCATGGTGCTAATACACCCTTTGGCTTGCACACTCACTATTGTCCTGACAAGAGTCCCTGTGTCAGCATGTTACGTACCCCCACGTATAGACATGCTAAACTACAAAGCTCTTTCTAAACCCAGTTCCGTATCTGCTACCTCCCTGTGTAGTTTTCCACAAGCACAGCAGTTCAAGGCTTTTCTAATGGGCCCCAGGTTCGCCTGTTATAGTTTAAGTATTTCTGTTCTTTTGTTGCTTCCACCTGATTCTTTGTGATTTGGAGTTTAGTTTCACTCCTGTGTTCCTGTTTATGCTTTCATTTTACTGATTCACTGATATTTTAGTTAATTTGGAGCTGTGTGTTAAGTCACTGCTATTGCAAAGTGAACCATTAGGATGCTTTTATTGTGAAGAAGTAACAGGAAATGCATTGTGTTGATCACCAATATAGCAGAGCGTCATTAGCGTTGCTATTCTCCAATGAAAACAGGCCTAATCAACTAGATATGGACAAATTCTATGCCAGGCTCTTTCTGTGGTTCGGGCGGTCAGGTCGACAGCTTTACCTTTCTGTGCTGTGCAGTGGGACAACATTTGCAACTGACAGCCATTCACTGCACGCTCAGTGCTACTTCCTCCCCCACTATGGAAAGACCCTACATGTTGTCCGGTCGGCTCAGTAATCCCATCTAGCCATAAGGGGCACATATGTGAATGGTGCTTATTAGGTTTCCACACAAAAGAGCCCCAGCAGGCTTCAATCAATGGGCTGCAGGCTGCTGAGCTGTGCAGTAATGTTCCCACTCTCTGTCCATTAGATGGGTGAGTACACAAGGAGAAGACACCAGTGCCTGGCCCACCTGCAGTACATGTCATAGGGGTTTACCCAATATACTTTTCCACTATACCCCTCATGTTTTCAAGCAATGCAGGTAGTTTGTTTTATCTACCTCTGGGACTGCAACTACCACAATACAACTGTAACCTTCCAGACACTCATGTAACTCAGGATCATCAACAAACCTTTTATTGTAAAGAAGCATTTTGTTATGAAGGACAAAAAACTATCCACAGTGAGGTCAGTGAAGTATCCAAAGCAACTGAGACATCGTGTCAAGAAAAAAGAAAACCTAAATGCTGTTGGTTATAAAGGTAATTTCTCAATGTTTCAAAAAGGTCCAATTTGTATGAATTTCAAACTCCCTTTGGGATTGGCGGCCGACCCAACCTGTAATCCCTAAGCGTCAGTATTTGAGGAGTTGGAATCGAAACTCAAAAACCAACTGTCTTACAAACTGGATGTTTATGAAGGAAAGGTGAAGGAGATGCTATGCTCATGTCAGATGGGTTGGATGGTAAAGATAGGGGGAAAACCTCCCTGGGATCAAGTCACTGGTCAACTCAAGACTTGTGTGATTGCAGAGTCGGTAGTGTAACGGTTAAAAAATTATTGGGACCTGACAATACAAGAGTGTAACTATTAAAGTTGGTCTTAATCACCTTGAATGATGGGCTGGCTGATGTTTTTTGCACTTCAGGCACTTTCATACCATCGTGCGCCAAGTCGGACATATTGAAACTGTCAGAATAGTCAGTGTTGCCAGTTTCCCCGACTTGGATGTTGACCTGTAGGCCATTAACAATCCAAATACCGCTAATTACAATAACTTTGATATGATGCTAACGCGACATCTGCAGACATCTGCATTGAAATATTTATGTGAACTGACCCTTGAAAAACAACAACGCCTACAACAACAACAAATCAATGACCAAATGGGTCCTTGAAGCATCAGTAGTACTCTAGACCCCACTAATGATTTTTTAATGTGTGCCAAGGATCCCCATCCAGCAACAATGTCCCAGTCATGTAAGTGCAGAAGTGCAGTGGCAGAGTGTTTTGAACAAGATCCAATGCACCAAAACAAACTTTTTGCTCAAACTGACTAAAACAGCAATGCTACAGAATTCAGATCATGCGCTGGCCTAAATCTTCCCCGCTCACTAAGGGAGATGGGGGCATAGGAAATGAGTGTAGCACGGAGTCTGAAGTTTTTTAGGAGGATCTGAGATGAAAATAGACCAGTGTACGAGAATAATAACTGCAGTGAGAGGTCAGTGGATCCTGAGTGTGCGTGGCAGAGGAGTAACTTATCGTGTTAAAAGAGGATTGCAGGCAGGTCACAGTGCAGACAGACAGACAGACAGACAGACAGACAGACACACACACACACACACAGGGGCTGAACATGAAGATTAACTTATTACTGAGAGGTCACTGTCCCTGCAGGGTGAATAACACTGCAGGAAAGTGAAAGGGGAGGAGAGGACTGTGCCCTATTTGTGTCTGCAGTGTGTCACTGCCTTTGAGACTGTGTTTTCAAAAAATTGATACAGTAAACTTGTTTAGAGATTCTGGAAGATTCCCTTACGATGACTAAACCTTACAGCTGTGACTGCAGGGGACGTTCACAAGTAGCTTCTTTTGTTTTGTTTTTCAAATCCAGCTTTTAAGTTTATAACTGACGTCTTTATCATATTAGTTTCGAAACTTTTATCACATTTACTTTAACCCGTTATGTATTTAAAGCCACCTCCTATCCTGCAATAAACCAACAGTAAGTGGATGGGGGAGGGAAGCTTCCATCTTTCGAGTCCCGAGGGGGAAATCCTTTTAAAGACAGTCAATGCACCACAAATTGACCCTACAACAACAACAACAAACAAGCACACACACACACACACACACACACACACACACACACACACACATCAAACCAGAGGTATTAAAAGGTACTCAAGGCACCTTCCAGCTAAAACAGACCCAGCTCACAAATGCATACTAAAGAGGGGGAGAGAGGGGAAGACGAGAGTCCAGCTGAGATCAATGATGCACACTAACAGAAGCCTGTGTGAGGAGGGGGTCCATGGCACTGGGTCAAACATGTCAGAGCAGTTATGTCAATGATGCAAATGATGTGAACGGTGCAAGGGAAACCGTGCATTGCATCCATTATACTGTGATGCCCTCCAGAGTTCAATAGACAGAGAGGAGCTCAGTGATGTCAGGGTAACTTTTTTATCTGGACATAAATATTAAAAACGCACAAAGCAGACAGCATCCAGAGCCATTATGTGCCTGTGAATATGTTCTGAGTGACCTTTTTTAAACTTCTGGTGTAACTGGCCCTGAGGCTAGAGTCGTGCATATTTGCATGGGCCATTCAGCCAACGCTCAAGGCAAAGACCGAGCTTTTATGAAATCAATTACATGTCTGAATCAATGCACATTATCTATCAGCAATACAACCAAGCACTGAGCCTCGCTCGTGCTCTGTGGTCACACGAGGTGGTGGTTTGTTGCATCCATCATCACCCTTACCCTCTACTAACTCATCCAGGCTGGTGATCTTCCTGCCTCCATCCAACGCGTATAACGCCCGGACTCCTTGAGGGAGGTTGACATTGTCCGACAGGGACCTGGTGAGCTCCATGAGCAGAGCATCCAGAGACCTGAACCGGTCGCTGGACACGGCGTACACCAAACCTTTAAAGTATTTGTCCCCATTGCGGTAAAAGCGCACTTTGCGGGCTTTCTTCTCGGACGTGAGGGACTGGAGAGTGCGTGTGCGGTAGAAGCTGCAGTGCGCGCTGTGCGCCGGGCTGGGGACCAGACCGTTCCCCCTGGAGCCTGAGTGGGACCCGGACACGGAGTTGGTCCTCGGCGTCCGGTGCGGCTTCTCTCGCTCCTCGAAGTGTTCAAATTCAATACTTCTGCTGAGCGACATGTTGTCGGACACTATTTCTCTGTATGTCTCAAACTAAATCCCAAACAGAAGAAGCAACTTGTTTTTTTTTTTATCCAGAGAGCGCAGGAGGACCGCTGATGACAGAGAGGGTAACACGTGTGCGTCCCCAGCCTCCTTCACTTCCAGTCCAGAGAGGGACTTCTTGCTGCACCGGTACAGCTCCCAGAAAATAAGAAACAAGTCCGGGAATTATCTTGAAAGTCCACAGAGGAACCGACTCCGCGTCTTGCCTGACTGATCCGATGAATTGATCCGTCTACCTTACAAACGCGCAGCAGGAGGAGCGGGTAGATCCAAACGCCGGCTCGGGTTTATCCGGACGAAAACGTGTCGGATAATGAGCAGCTGTGTTTGACAGACATCTCACTGGACCTGCCGTAGGGATTCAAACAGAGAAGAAATTTCGCAAAACTTCGGCGCACCGCACCAGAGACCGCAAGCCGCCGCCTTCTCCACCTCACATCCTCTCTGTGACTGGTCCGCAGCTCAGGCTGTCAAATCAATGGATAATGAGAGCGGGGGAGCCCTCCCCGCCCCAGGGTCCTAATGCTCTCTATTGTTCCGCTGATGGATTCAAGGCCCGGAAACAATGAAGTTGTCACTCATCCTCAGTGACCTAATGTGTCCAAACTGTAGAAACTTAGTTGGTGCGTTAAAGGTGCGTTATGTAGATTTAGGGAGGACATTTTTATCAGACGAGAAAAAATCTGAAGATTGACTGAATATTTTTATGCGTAAACAAACTAAATAAACAAACTCTCTTTGTTTCATGACTGAATAAACAAACAGACCTTTAAGTTCAACAAAATTTCTTACTGTTTCACTTTGTTTATATGTGGCGGACCCTGCCAGCTTTCTAGCTTCAAACAGTCTCCTAGGAACCTAACTTTCCTCTGACAACAGCTTGTTTATTCACTTATGGAAATAATGTATATTTCTGAGTTTGTATTATCACCTCATTAATATTGTAAATACTAAAATCCTGACTGTGAACAACATGGTGTGCCTTTAATAATCAAAAAGTCTAGAGTTGTCGGTCCTGGGTCAACAAAACAAAGGTTAGAAATAACACAGTTAGCCTATAAGAATATTAAAGGGCAATTAGCAGATATTACATTTAACGTGCTAGGTTAGCCAGCGTACATTCATTTATTCTGCAGAGGCTTTTTTTCAGCACATATAAATGAAAAATGTCATTATTTTAGTTAAGCCGATACGAGAGGCTGCAGGTATACCAGTATAAAATGCTGGGTGAATGCTCGTTTCTGATTGGCTGGAGGGTGTCATTTAACTTATCATATATGAAAACCTCTTGATCTGCTAGTTCCAGTGAAACACCCTATTTACCGTTTAAAAATAAATGCAATCAGTTAGCATTTTTGCACATCAGGTTCCTTCGTCTCAAAGTCTGTGAAGTTTTTGAATAGTTTTTTTTTTTCTATTGAATGCCTGAAAAGGTCCGTGGCTACCACGGGCTTAAGATATGAACACGTTTTGTTCTACCACATAAAATACATCATTAAATGTTCCACAATCTGATTATAAATCGCTTACGTGTCTTAAAAACGGGAGTTGCTGACAAGTGGCTAAATGAGACTACAGACATCGTCACGGACATCAAACGTCATCACACGTCCGTCTTTACAGGCCTACTCTAACGGCTGAAATGAAAACATAGGTGAGTCTAAAGAATAGTCGGTCCTACACTGAAATTGGTTTTTGAACAGTCAGCAGTCAGCCAATGATGGATTGCAATCATTGCAACTTCTTCATTGATCTATAGGATACTGCCTTTCACTGAAGCAATGTTATTCTTTAGTCTTTTAAACAAATTATTTTTAACTTGTTTCAATGTTCTGTTTCTTGATGTCTTCCTACTTGTCTTTTTAAGCAATTTTTGATGTCTTTTACTGTAATTTATTGCCCCTGTGAAGCACTTTGAGTTGCCTTGTGTCTGTATTGTGCTATATTAATCACTTGCCCTGGCACACAGTAACCCATATGAAAACAGTAGCCTAAATCACACCGAAAAAGATACATATAGAGATAGACTGTGGTCTCTGAGGACATAAATACAGGATGTCCGTGTTGGACAGTGCAGCAAATAGGCCTGCTAAGATGGACTCTCCACGACTGCCAAATAGCGAGCCTGGATTATAAATGGGGCAATGCCAGTTTTACTGACCGCCTGGTGGGTTCCTCACCACCATTCCCTGCCAGGCTCTTACCTTCCTGCGTCACCAGCTGGCGCAGCACAGCTCAGACCTGAGCCACTCTGTCACTGCGGCCTGTCAGAAAGCAGGGCAAACAGTAGTATGGGCAGATTGGGGATGAGTTAACCCACTTTTCAACTCAATAGCCTAATTCCTGAAGCCAATGCAACTGAAACCACTGATTCTATCTTTATCGCACTTCATTAGGGACGAGCTAGTTTTTAAAGGCCCTTCAGTAACTTTTGACCATTAAAAATCTACAGGCAAAGTCACATATAATTTAGAACTGATTAAGCCACTTTTACCTGTTTTAATGAACCTGACTTATATAGACAAAACATCAGAACAAATAATGATAACCTTGCAGCAGAGTTCTTTGGTTAATTCCTTCCTTATTCTATATTTGGATCACAATTTGCTTTCACATAAATGTTTGCTACTTTTTCTGGGCTCCACAATAACAATGATGATCATTTTAGAAATGAAAATAATATTATATAGAATCAGAAGTATCAATAGGACAAGGAAAGCCAAAAGAAGATTTGTCAGTCAATCTTAGACCCTTGCTTGAATTCTCTTATTTTGGCGGTGGGCTGTCCCTTGTGTTTACATTCGTACAGACTGTGTATCTGAAGAAGAAAATTAAATTTTCGCTGAATAGAAACAAATGAATGGAAGTGACCTCATCTGTGTACTGACGTTTTATTGATCTCGTCATTTCATCAAAATCTATTTCAGTTCAACCAATGAGCTTACAGCAACGTCTCAGGAAGTCTTCAAACTGAAAAGCCACCTGTGTTGGATGCATTGTTTGAGTGGCCTTTGAGGGAGGAAGCCGCTTTAGCAGAAAGCAAACAGGAGTGCTCTTCCCCCCGGCAGAGGGAAATCCTGTACGGAATGACAAAGCAGAAAATCCCTCAATGACAAGAAGCCTTCGCTCTAAAATAAAAACAACAATCAGGTTGGCGATAAGGCTTAAGCCTCCCCTGACTCTTTCCTCTGGTACTTCTGCTAAGCTACTAATATAATGCAGTTTTTGAGGGATTTGTGGAATAATTCTCCTCAGGCGTTTGTATGAAAATCACTTAGCAAAACAATCCACTCTTGAGGCAAAAATACAAAGCATGTGATCGGCTGCACTGCGTCGCTGGTTTCAGGACTAAATCACATGCCTTTTGAGTATCATAAGCTACTTATTTTGAGAATTGAAAGTACAATGTTTTGACTCAAGTGGTTTACATATCTGTGAATTAGATATGAATTGTTCATTGTGTCTTAAAATGTAAACACATTGCCGTTATCTCTGCATTTTTACGATTTGTTGTGTGCGATGGAAATTCAACATTTTATATATGCTGTAAAACAAGTCTCCATAGGATGTAGCCCCAGCATGTATAGGTCTCTGGATCATTTTCATGGCAGGCACCAGGTGCCACAACCCGGGCACAATTTCAGATTAATGCGTCAATAAAGATGAGGATATGGTTTTGGGGTCAAAGGTCAAGGGAGAGATGAAAGGCAGTAGCTTAAGAAAAGGCGATGTGGTGCAGCTCTCCTATCACATCTCTTAGGCACCGCAGTCACAGCTGTAGAGAATGTTTTAAACCCCAGTTTGTGAGCAGATGTTTAAAGTTAAATCCGACAAAAAGAGAGCTGCGGTCAACACAAAGCCCCAGCATACAATCGTTGTAGTTATTTCACTAAATAATGAATGTAAGTACAAATAATCAGCATTTAAATCTATAAATGACTCTTTTGTCTTTTTGCATTGGGTCAAAATCAAAGTAATGTCTGTCTGCTCCAGTGAAGATATGACAGAGAAAAAATATGAAAAAAAAAAAAAATACTCCAACGCCCTCTAGTGTTGATGCGGACGCTGTGTGCACTTTGCTGACTGCACTTTGCTGACTGCACAGAAACAAAACTTTTTAACCAGACAGTGTTTCAGTATGTTTTTATTTCATTAATGAGGAAGATGTGCAGAGATACAGAGGTGCATTTTGGCCACAGAGCAAAAAATGACCAACGACATTCAAAATAATGAATGCAATATAATGAAAAGTATAAGTTTAAGGAATAAGTGTTGATGAAGAGGCAACAGACAACAGTTTTTAAAGTCCTGACTGACCTCAAGGACTGAACTATGACAGCTATACAATACCCACATCGCTGTCAGTGTCACAGCAGTTCTCCTGTCTATCTCACACTCCGTCTTGCACTCACTTGTGAACAAGACCCTGAAATACTTGAACCCCATCACTTGGGACAGGAACTCGTGACGGTGGCGGAATGTCATCACCTACAGACTTGACGGGTGCCGACTCGGTTCTCAGCTGCTTCACACTTGGCTGTAAACTGCCGACGAAACAACATCGGTGGCAAAAAGCAGACGAGCAGTCCTGAGCTCAGCCAACCGGAGACTCTCCACTCCTCTCCGGCTGCACCTCGAGACTCTGAATAAGAAAATCACAAACAGAATTGGTGACAAAGCACAACTCTGGACCCAGTGCCAGCGCACAGCTATAACTCAGGTTATACAAGACCGTGTGGCTCATATTAATGACCCAAGAACTACAAGGACTTTCTGACCACAACTCAAAGCAGGCCACCTCTGCAGCGGAGGCTCGGACAAAATCAACTGGGATTCCATGTCCTCCACCATCACTGGGAGGCAGGGGAACAATCCTGTGGAGGGGCCAGATGTTCCCCTTCATCCTCGCTGCACATATGGGTTTACTGCATTTGTCCAGCAAATTTTCCCACTATGTGATCCAACTCAACACCAGATGGTGATCAGCTGTTTATGTTCCACTCTTCATGCAAAGTGACCAAAACATATGACTGCAGATCTGAAAATACACTGAACAAAAGCTGAGCACTGCTTGTCGGTGTGCTTGTATTATGTACAATTATCAAGAACCTTAATTTCCAGCACAAGTGAATGAATAGCACCAAGATGCGATCAGTCTTCCTCCGTCGCCTCCGACAGAGATGTGAACTGAGAAGAACTGTGAGAAAATATAAGACTTGAGACTCGACTTGTACTTTGGATTCAAAGAGTGGTGCTTCAAACTGTGACATGATGACTCAAATGACTTGTCTCTATTCGTTTTATGTCAGAAAATCAAATATAAATTATTCAAAATATTCAAAATCGTTAGCGTTGACATGGCAAGTGTCTGTGGAATGTTACCCAGTATGTGAGTGCAGGCTGGAAATGGCATAGTCATGACTGGTTGACTACCCCTGTCACTCAAACTCCTCGCAGTGCTACCTGATTGTCCATGGATTAAATCAGATCATCATCATACCTGTGCCAAGAGTCGTCACCTGAGATTTAAACAATGTCTCCTCCTGAATGACAGCTGGAGAGCAAACATCAAACTTTTGGACATTTGGCTCTGTAAGTGTGTGTTATGGGTGACGATTGCTCACATTAGCCAGATACAATCTGTTCCTTTGCATTAGCCTCATAACGACTGATATCTTTACCTAACTTGGGACTTGAATTGCCTGAACTAAGGGCTCAACTTGACACAATCTGTGACTTGGACTTACCCAGGTAAAAATAACTTGCTTGAGACTTGGACCAAATGACTGAATCATATTTGCCTCTCAGTCATATTCCTACATTTCTGAGTAGCACACACCAGTCCCTGAACACCACCATGGAGTCCCCAAGCAGCACCCTCCCACCTTTGCCTTCTTGGGCCAGGCTCTGCGAGGAGGCCTTGGTACTGTATGCATGCCTAGTCCTGGCAGGGGCGGCTTTTTTCTGAAGACACTGCTCTCGTAGACTGGGCCCTCACCTGGGACTAATTTGCCATCGGGGACTCTCAGAAGCCGTTGCCTCTGACAACACTCCTCCCTGGATAACAGGGGCATGGAAACCCATTGACTATAATAAGGTCTCAGAGGGGTGCAGAGAAACCAAAAGGACAAAGGCCAATTACCAGCTTTTACAAACACCAGGAATACAATTCAGGAAGTTATGACAAACAAATATGTGCAAATCATCAAAGCATGAAATGCAGTAAAAACTAGAATAATTACGTTTTGGGGTGTGATTTCAAAGTTGGCAGTGTGCCATATAATTAAAGGTCCAAAACTACCAGACTGCATTTTTGTCCCACGTTTTTCATAGGATTGAAAGTTTGGACTTTTTTTACACAGATGCCTTCACTTCTGTTAGGACTACGATGTCTTCAAATACAGTATCTATGATTCATCAGAGGTTAAGGTGGGTTTTTAAAAAGTAAACACACATATTGATGACCGATGCCAGAAGAAACTGTTGTGTTTCAGAAACTCTCTGAATGAAACATGAAGCAGAATTCCATGGAAAGGTCCACAAAATGTGCGATAACCATAAACCAACTGCAAACATTCTCAGCAATGACCCCTGAGAACACTATGAGGATAATAAAAATGAGAGTCACACACTGCCATTGTAATTTCACCAAGCAACCCTTTTGCCATAGTTTCCAAGTTCTCCACATAATGAGCAGCCGCAAAACATATTCTGCTTTTTATTCTTAACCAGGTGGTTTTGCCCACAGCAAAATATATGCTGTATCCACACAGCAGGGATTCACAAGCCTTGGCCTGATCAAAGACAAGGGTGTTATAGGTGCCAGATGATGTGGGCACGCAACAGCTTGGCTAGAAACCTTATGATGTGAACCTAGCACTTCCTCCAGTACAAAGACAAATTGAATTATAGCAGGTCACTTCAGGTTTTACACCGTTTGGCAGCAGTGACTCGGAGGGGCCATGTTTTCCCACAGTGACCCAATTCTCTCACATTCTGTTAAAGGTAGAGGAGCCGGTATTGCTGCCAGGTCAGCTAGCATGATGCTGTATGTGAGCAGAGGCTGCATGGAGAAGTGAGGAGGAAGGAGGTTGATTAGGAAGCTTTAATCTCACACCCATGCTCCATATTTTGTAGTGTCGAAGAACAATCCAGTTGATTTAATATATCAGCCATGTGTAGCGCACATGAGGAGGGAAACTTAAACTTCGGGGGGATATGTTCATCGGTCAAGTGAAGCGGCTCACGGCGATGAATGAGAAAGTCCCGGGGTAGCCGGCTGACACACATTTTAATCCATGGCAGAATATAACTGAGCAGAACCTGCACAAGACCTGCCCACAAAATAGCAAACCATGTAGTGTCTTCGTTTTAAGCAACATTATGTAGAAATGGGTGTTTCCGGGAGATTTGGTGTCGCCAACACTTTCTGAGTGCAACACCACTGTCATAAATACAGATCCTAGGTCTGTAACAATTTGTCAGCTGTAATGAAGGGGCTAAACTTATCACGTCAGAACAATGTTATGTGTATGAAAACCTGTATGTTGAAGTAAACTTGTATGTAAAAAATTTAAAAAAAAATTGTGGTTTCACAGCTCATATGCACACGTTGGTGTGTTGTGTTGTCACTATTGTTCCATCAGTGTCATTTGTGGTAAGTTAATGCACAAAGAAGAATGGGTGTGGTGGAGCGCTTCTCCTTAGAGGCCATGAGTGTCAGCTAAAATCACAGCTCAAAGTGCAAAGATCAAAAAAAATATTTAATCGTCGGTAGTGTAAAAAAAAACCCACGGAGAAACAGTTTGTCACTTTTTCATGATAGGTTGTTGATGAGAAATTAATGAGAAATGAAACTAAATTGAATGAGGTGTAGAACAAAATAGATAAAAACATCATGCATCAAAAGACACATATTCAAGTTAAAATAGTTTAAAACAAACAAAAAAAGACAACGTATAGCATTATATTGTTACAGTAGTCCTGTTAAGCCCCACTTTGCACATGTGACCACTAGATGGGGCTCATACACTTACATTCAGTGCAGCTGCCCTGCTTACTTAAAAATGGGAGAATTATTTTTCAGCCGAAATATCCTTATCATTCAAATATTTTGTTTATGTATTTCAGGTAAAGGGGAAAAAATAGTAGTCTTGTTGTTTTGAGCTGATTTGCTGAGTTTGACTTTAAACAATTGCATCAGTGTGATGAGCACCAACAACTTAATTACCATTAACATGGGAGTGGTTCATTCAGAGGCATATGTCCATTATGGCGACCTGAGAATAACACACATGTGGGAGGGAAGCGATGTGAACGGAGACAAAAATAACAGTGAAGGAGAAGAGGAAGGGATTCTCTTTGGAGCGCAAATTAGAGTGTACAGGAGGAAGAAGGTAGAGCGTGTGTGGAAGGGGGATATGATTCAGTGAGGCGAGGATGACATGAGGTATTTCTTGAAGAGATGAGTTTTCAGACTCCAAAAGAAAGTGAGGAGCAACTCGAGAGGAAAAAAAAAATCTCCCTGCCATCAGGGAAAAGAGCAGGGATGGAGAGCAGCTCAGTCTAGGTGGGGTGATGAACAGACTGCAGAGAAGAGAGAGCTGAATTATTGCTCAAAAAAGTAGACGACTTTAGAAGAGATGTTTCTTCTTTGAAAAGTCGCGGAGTTTGCAACCAAGGCTTGTTGTGTGCACGTTTCTGTGTTTATTCCCCCAAATACGATTCTATCACACCGCCCAACTTCAGACCACCACCTTGCTCTTATGTGTCACTCCACCTCATGGCCTTGACATGACATGAAACACACTCCTGTCGAGGAGTTCCGATGGCAGAAAGACACATCTCCGATCAATAACATACTCTGTATGAGTCCTCTGCAGGGGGCAACAAACATCTAGACATTAATAGCACTGTTAATCTGTCAGAGCCGGTTCCTGGTAGATTACAGTTGGAGAGGTCATCGCATTGAACAGTCAAAACTAATGGAGGCTGACACATGTCAGAGCGAGGCATTGCTCGGGCCTGATCTCATCCAAGACATCCTGCTCCTCCCCGGAGAAATCACTGGCCCCCGTGGCCTTATCTTTGAAGGAAGCAGCACACACTAACCCATCAAAGAGCACAAGTACTGTACACACAGCATTGATCCGCCGCTATTAAAAGGGATTAACTTATCTGACAACATTACTGCGCTACATGATGGTGCTGAAGTCGCGACGGGGAGTGAAAATATGTTTAAATATCATTATTATTCACTCCTCATCGTCCTCTAATGCAAAAAAATGGAGATAAGAAGCACGCTTTGGTTTGAATTTCTAGTAATCGTCAACTAAGGCTTTACATATCAGTTATAAACTATTGACAAATGAAAGGTTTGGGTTGCCAGATTGGGAAAAATTGCTTTGCCTGCTGGTTTCTCTTCCCTTTTTGATTAGTAATACAGTTAGAAACGTGGTTACTAATGTTGGTAACCCATTAAAAATCACAGCTTACTCACTATGTATAAGTGAGGGGTGTGGTGCAGTAATTTAGCAGTCCAGCTACAGCCAGCCAGCTAACCCTAACCCCTAACCTTAACCCTAATCCATATTTGCCGTAATTAAACTTTTTTTGGGGGGGTCATTTTTTGTTCAGTTAACTACCGAAACAAAATAAATGTTTTGGCCAACAGGTTAGCTTTGCTGTGGTTGACCTTTTAAGCAGCCCCTTCGACACTGGTCATCAAGACTGCAGTTTGAAATGTTGCTAAATCATTAATAAAGGGTTTTTCACAATCCACCTTAGTGAAGAATTAAAGTGCAAACAAAAACAAAGCAGGTGTCATACTGGCGGTTAAACAAAAGCAAAACAGATTTTCGGCAACTCAAAAAAGCTTATAACTCATTTATGAAGCATTAGTAACTTCTTTATTAGCCATCAATAAAGCGACTAGTTACAGCTCATAAACCCTGAATACAGAATGCATTATCAGAAAGTTGTATCAGAATGTTTATGTCATCGCTGTCCAGTGGAAACCATCTTTTATTATTTTTCTTTTTTTAGATAACATTTTCTTTACCATCTGTCCCTTTTTGGACACTCAGGATGAATTTCAAAGGGATTTACTGACATATAGCTGAAATGACCAGCTCTCCCTTACCTTAAGGAAAGTGAATCCTATAGACTACATTTTGTGACTGTTTCAGCATTACAAAATATTTTTTTCTTAACCTTAACTACTGCTTTAGTTGCCTAAACCTAACCACAAACTGGTTGCGAAACACCTGGATTCTGGACAGCCACCCACACTGACTATATAAAATTTGTGTCAGGAATCCTGCAGATTATATTTCACATACTGCTGTGATGCTGTTTCGAAATAAACAGTTTAAAAACACGTTGGTTTATCTGAAAAATGCAGTGTAACAAAGCTCAAATCAGCTCATTCTCATAGCTCATGAAGAGATGACACTACATGGTTTTTCTAGAGTTGTGACGATATGGTTCAGGTGTGAAATGAGTCACAAACCTTCAATATAAACTATACGTTTGTAAATTTCATTATCCGTGTGGCGAGGTAAGCGTGTTTACATGCTGGTGACTCCATCGCAAGTGTGAACTGTGCTTTTTTACCACCCTCTATACGGCATTCATCTGTTGTGAACTATGATGCAGTCACACCGGTCACTTGCATGTCACCAAAGATCTGGCATATAATTCACAGAGATGTGTCAGAAATTAGCATTGTGAGCAGTTGGGCATTGACGGATGTCTTTCACTGTGAATATCAACCACGGCGCTGGTGAATAAGTCCTTTCTCATCCAATCTTGTCACAAACTCCCACAGACTGCCGTGATGTCAGAGCCAGTCTGTAAGTTCACGCTGCCATATGAGCCTGTCTGCTGCTGAATATACAGCTGCTGGACTGAAAGGCTCCCAGTAAACCTGCTGATCCAGTGGGTAGTAGTAGTAGTTGATGAATGAATCGCCACGGTAATATTCCACGAGTGTGTGGTGTGAGCAGGCTTTGATGACACATTTTTCCTCCGCTCTCGGTTTTTTAAAAAGGGAGTAGCTGACCTGCTGAATAATCCTCCCTCCATCATTCAACAGTTTTTGAACTGAATACTTTTTTGGAAATGTCATTTAAAAAATGAACATGTACACATGGGTAAATGTTAATACCAGTACGATGTTATTGAAGTGGTGCTTGTATCTTACAGATATGAGGTTTATGTTTATCTGGTTGTAACAGATTAGAGAAGTCAAATGCATTTGATTTGGGGTCAGTTGTTGTCTAGATTTTTGGAAAACATAAAAAAAAACAAAAAAAAAAACAGTTCTGCTGCAGACTTGGATACCTCTATCTGGACTGCATGGTCGAAAACAGAAAAAATATAACTTCATTGTCCACCTGTGTAAAAAAGATAACAAAAAAATATATAGCATATACATATACCCTTACAAGTAGCCTAAAACATTTCTTGAATCATTAATGACACATTAAAATACAGTTTTTGTAAGTGTTTATTAATGTAGTTGTTGACAATAGTAACTCTTCCCGTGGACACCAGTCGGTTCATGTTTGTGTATAAATGGATGATGGATGGCAAAAACACAGGTTTTATAACACAAAAAAGTGTCTTTACAGGAGAAGTTATACCAGCATACAATCAGATTACAGTGTTATAAACCATTTAATAACAAACCATATTACAGTGGACAAAACAAATCAATATTACAGGAGGATAAAAGGGATTAACACCATTTTACTCACAATTATATTAAAAACAACAAGGATAGAACTACGCATTTCAGATGCTGTGGAAAACTAAAATAAGACACTGAGATACAAAAAATGTGTCAACATATGAAGTCTGGCTGAACTATTCACACTACTACAGAGGACTAATAGATACAGAATGCACGCAGTTCATATATTCAGGATGTCATATATACGTATCTATGAGTGTACAGAGCATATGATATCACAAGACACATGTCAAACTGATAGAAAAGAGGAGAATGTATATTAGAAGAAAATGGAATGCATACAATTCAATAAGATATCATAAATATACATATACATAGCACATAAACATCCTCAAGATAGCATTGAACCAGCTGCACCGGGGAGAGAGGCACTGCTGTGTGCATGGGTTATCTTTAGTCCTCCATATATATATATCATTATAAAATAAATATTATAAAAGAAAACATTCATACATCACATTTCCAGTTGATGCGGTTCACATGCTGCCACATATGATCGTGGAAAACATTCCCTAAACTCAACATTGTTGGCATAGAGGAGTATTTAGTTTAGACATCGAGTAGACACCAAACACAAACACAAAGCAGGACAAATGCTAAACAAAACTCCCTGATAATATAATCACAATATAAAATAATGACAGTCAAAAAAGGGCATCAGTGAACAATTATAAAGTACTTGTAATTCACTTTGAGTGTTTCTATCTCACGCTGCATTATTCTCCAATTCCACACTATTTCAGAGGGAAGTATTGTACCTTTTAATTCACTACATTCAGTTTGCGTATTCAGAATAGTAATACAAACGCAAATAACCAACTGTGATGTGTTGTAGGATTCTTTCATAACTGGCAGATATTGTCAGTATTGTCCTCACGTCTGAATATAAATATAGATACTGTATGTAGACCGACATAGACCTTGAGCTGTTTATCACCATCCTGAAACCTCTGCTGAACAAACCCACAGTACCTGCAGTAACATTGAGTGAACCTTGTGTCTGAGAGGAATCACACACAGGGAAACACACATACATGATGACTGGGGAATGACAGGCTTCTGTTAAACCTTTGCAGACATGTGTGTCAGTAAACCCCACGAGCACACATCGCTGCAGCATTTCAGTAGGCAGGAAGTGTAATCAATAGATGGCACTGTTTCCCAGGCCTTGGCCCTCATCCTCTTGCTAGTGCCACTTCAGCACCCCACCTCCCCCACCCCCTTCTTTACTTCCCCTCTGGGGAGCCTATAGTTGCTCTGTCTAGAACCCACTTCACTAAAATGTTGAACAGACTCTTGGACGAAGTATACCTGGAGCCACTTCAAGCAGAATCCCCGTGAGAATCAAACATCATCGGGCTTACTGTATCAAAGTATTACTGAGGATGTGATAACCGGGATGAGACAGATGGTGGGAGTCACAATATAAAGAAACGTATATATGTAAGATTAGACAGGATTTGCAGTGAAAATGTGTGATTTTGCATTATGGGGATGAGACATAAAGCTAGATGACACGTTTCTAAACATGCACAACACTCATAGCGCATTCTACCTTCTGCTGTGGCCTACATATACTCACACTTACAGGCAATAATCTGCAGCAATGTCACATATCATGAATGACTGGTTGCAGTAAACTCTCTCACCACAATCCTGACTTAAATTGTTTTTTCACGTGGGTACGGACCAGGCGCTTTGAGAACTCACACCGTCACATACAGGGCAGCCAACCCAATATGACACGTCTGCTGTCACAGCCAGCTTGATATATAATGACTTTTTTTTTGTAATAATTCAATAATAACTTTCCAAAGGTACCAGATGAAACATTATAAAGCATTAACTACTTTAATGGGAGCCCTTGTGGCATTAGCTAACTATTCGTAAACTAACAGAGATCTTACTTAAAAAAGGTCATTTTCAAATGCAGTTTTGAGTGTAACACGAGCACAGAGGGAGAGATGGTAAGCATATGAAAGTGAGTATTTGGGAGCCATTTTTCCTGTCTGATGAAACAATATTATAAAGGTTTAACTGATCTAATAGAAGCTCTCAGTTTGTGGCCCTAGCTAACATTTGTAAACTGTATTAAAAAATATAATTTTCTAATGCAATTTTGACTGTTATACGAGAACAGAGGGAGAGAGAGAGAGGCGGAAATGATTATCTAAGAACCATGTTTTTGTGTCTAAAAAAGCAATGTACATTGTCATGAAATTGTATAGAAAATAAGTTGATCTCCCTGCAGATGATTGGCTGTTTCGCTGCAAAGATGTCTGGCTTGACACTTGCAGTACGAAATAAGATTAATTAGAGCGCTGTGTGATGCCGTTTGATTAATTATAACATTGATCACAGGATGTGAAAGTGCGCAGAGAGAGACAGACAGAAGCTTGATTGATGAGTCAGTGTGATACCACTCGGCTCATGATATTCTCTCTTAAACCTTGAAGCTCACCAGCTGTTTTTTTTTTTTTTTCTGCCTGAAGTGCACAAACACAATGTGTGTGCGTGTGTGTGTGTGCGTGTTTCAGCGTCCTTTTGTTCCTGACTGTTTTTCTTGAAATACAAGAATAACAGGGGTTTCAAATAGCGTAGCACCCACTTGGTTCACATGGGGCTACCTTCTTCGCGGAAGTTACACCTGGAGCATGAGACAATCACAGTGGTTGCTAGGTAACGGGTCTCCTCATGGTCTCCGCTGTGAGCTTCCAGAGAACCGAGCTTTGTTCAGTGAATCATTCCCTACACTTGATGCGAGAGTGAGTATGACAATGAGTGGACCATATACAGTAGAAATACAGTGTGTGTGTGTGTGTGTGTGTGTGTGTGTCCTTGGGGTTTTATTGAGTGTAAAGTTATATTTTAATACTCGCAGTACTCTCCCACGGAAGCCATTTTGACATGTCACACATTCATCTCATGAAAGAAATGGCTGAATTCCATCTCGCCGCTTTCCTTTCCTTTCAGTTTTTCCCGGTATTGTGCATGCTGCCTTACGCTCGAAGCAAACAGAGCCACCGTCAATGCCATGGATAACACTTGTGCTATGACGAGGCGAGTCAAATTATCTGCTGTGAAAAAGATCTTCTGCAGTAAAATCGCCCAGTGTTCAGAAATTTAACCAGTTCACACTCCTACATTTGACCATCTACAGGTTTCCTTTTTTTAATCATCAAGCAGGCAACATTAGCAATGATTTAAATCTATCATATTCTTGGTGAAACTGTTTTTACGGCTGGGTTATTTTTAGGTGGAAAACCCACTTGGTTAGGGTTAGGAAAAGATGATGTTTTGATGATGTTTGAAATACCTGATACAAAAATGTCCTGTCTCATGTAAAACTAAACAGTGGTTCCTCTCCACCTCCTGACATTAAAAGTTAGCTCATATGCATGTATTACCAACCTGACAGGACATGTAGTGTAAAAATGTCAATATGGTATGTATGTACATTTTATTCTGGCAGCTGGACTGCTTGATCTCTACCAACACCTAAAAGTCTGTATGGACAGTAAAGTGAAGTACATTTACTCCAATAAGTCCAATTTAGAGACACTTGTACGTGTGCTGCTACTTTATACTTGAACTCTATGTCATACTTTCTTCTCCATCTACTTGACACTTTTTTTTAAACTAGTAAGACGAACATTTTACGCAATGGATAATGTGACAATATTTTAAAATACGACACATTTCCAAAGAGTAAGCCAGTGGTTGCCATCCTTTTTTGTCTTCTGACGTCTTAAAAACAGCAGTGTGTTGCTGTGTCCCATGTCACATGTCTGTGCTCCAAACAGCTCCAAAAAATTGGGATTTTACCGTCTACACTTTTTGACATTATTGTGTCATTAAACCCT
Source organism: Sparus aurata (assembly GCF_900880675.1). Classification (NCBI taxonomy): domain Eukaryota; kingdom Metazoa; phylum Chordata; class Actinopteri; order Spariformes; family Sparidae; genus Sparus; species Sparus aurata. The sequence continues at coordinate 13,634,002 of NC_044187.1, forward strand.
AAAACCCACCACGTCATAGAGAAAACATCCAAAAACTGGAAAAATATTTGTGTACCGGAACCAGGTTTAGACTAGCTCTCCACTTCTAGCTGTGACAACAGTAAAATGCTGCTCATACATTGATATTTCAGTAATAATATGATATCGATCTCAAATCTAAAAATATATCAGTCAAAGGGACCAAACCAGTACTTTTACTTTAATATCATAACTATTTTGTTGCTAATTCTCATGTGCTTTTACTTCTGTAGGATTTATCATGCAGAATACTCTATTACTTGTAACGGAGTATTTTTACATTGAAGGATCTGAAAACCTCTTCCACCACTGCCAAAAAGAAATACCTAGCTCTTTAGCTGCTAAAGGCTCCACTTTATCCAGCAGCTAGTTGCTAACTTTGTCCGTCTGCTATGGACTGAGGCCATACGGCCAGTTTATCAGAGACTGTTTTTGCTTAAACAGCTGCTGACTGCATCTGGAAAACACTTCTGATGAGAAAGCAGAGACTGAAGCAGAAAACAGTATGCATGCAGGTCAAAACAATACGCTGAAAGCTGCTAAAAATGCCCCATAGAACTGAGTGTAACTGCATAGTTGGGTGACAGTTCTCTTTGGGTTTGTCATTAGAAGCGACACCTTTTACATCACTCGGCTTTAAGCCATGTACTTATAAAGACAAGGCTTTAGTTGCTTTTATCTTTTAGGAGAGGAATGCAGTCAGTTGAGCTCCTTAGTATCTGTGAAGTGAACATGATGTGAGTATGTGTGTGTAAAAGGATATATAATCTGTGGTAAATCTCTCTGTGATGAGCAGATATTGGCTCTTATTTTTGAGCAGTGCTCTCCTCTGAATAGTGAAATGAATGGTTTATTATGATGGCCTCTCCAGCTCTACTCAATAGTGTCGTTTTTCCTCTCCTCATCAATTCCAGCCATCTGTTGCTCATTTCATATCTGTCCATCTGAGTTTGGCCCTGGAACCCTTGCAAGATTGGAAGCTTCGTATCAGTGTTAGAAATATTCATTTATCCATTTCAAATGCAGTTTGCCATAATCAGCCATCACAGAATATTAAGCAGTGCCACCATTTTACAAAGTAATCCGACGGAAGTTGCACAAATGCCACAAGAGTTTGTAACGCTGCAAATTCAAAGGGTTAGTTCCCCCAAACACATTTCTCCCTTTTCTCCAGCGGTATGCAGGCCCGATGTTGCCCAGATTTTTCAGACATCTGTCTCTGAAAGTTCTGCCATCACCACTTCACAGTGGAGGAGAACAGAATCAAACTTTTGTTGTATACAACATAGAAAATAGCATGAATCCAGCCCAATGACTTCAACCAGAATGTGTCACAATGCACGCCCTCCAGTACACACTGTAAACACTTTTCTTAGGGGCTGTTTCTTTGGCAGAAAGTCCAGTGACAATTGTGAGACCTGTGGATTATCCACCCTACGGCAACGGCAACATTGTGTCTGGAAAGGGATATTTTCTAAGTAAGATGTTGCCAGGATATCTTTCTCTCTCGTGGCTCGGTGCCTCATTCCAGAAGTTTTGAATGTTCATCTTCTTCTTCCAGGAGATTCAGCCTCACCTCTCGCCTCGCTCCCCCTTGTGTGTACAGCTTCATCGTCTCCTCTACTTTACTCGACACCCATATGTGTTTGCATTTCATCTATAATATTCTCTTGCAGATATTTCATATTGTTTATATCTATCTATCTATCTATCTATCTATCTATCTATATGTATATATATATATATATATATATATATATATATATATATATATATATATATATATATATATATACATACATGTACACACATATATACCATTCAGGTTCGGAGGGCTATGACACAACTGAAACGAGTGAGGCATTGTGAGGAATCAGTTTCTTTTATTTCTATACATGATTTATTTTTTCTCACTAAATGATGACCTGCTACTTAACATACAATATTTGTGATGATTCATAATTGAAAGAAACAGATTAATTTACTCCTATCATCATTGCTCGTTCTGAGCCACCCTCACAACACATCCTCGTATCAAAGCTACTGAATAGGTCGGTTGCCAGCGACCCTCAAAACGACGTACTGTATTTCACTGTTCCCAAGACAACACTACCATTGCATTGTAGCAGCGACAGGCACACCTGGTTTGATGTTTGGGCACAAAGCTACTTGGTACGGTTTAGGCATGAAAACTACTTTGTTAGGTTTAGGCACTAAGATCACTTGGTAAGGTTTAGACAGGTAAACTACTTGGTTGTACTTATGCTCAGAACTCGTAATAAGATGCTTTTAGATTTTCCCTGTTTGATTCAGCTGTAAGCAACGTACACCCTTTGCAAAAATGGTTACCGGTGGTCATAATGTCTAGGATAGGGGTTTTAATTTTCCGATTGTTGACTTTTCTGCATGGAGAAGAGAGAGAAGAGAGAATTAAGATGCATCCAAGGTAAGGTATTTTCTTCCCCCACCCCTACTGTCTCTCTGGATCTGTTTTGCTCTTCTTATTTGGGTGCTTTTCTTTACACTAATCGAGAGTAAAAGGACAGAGCGCATTACATGCTGTATATTGTAAAGGCCTTTGGAGCAAATGTGTGATTTGGGTTGTACAAATACAACTTGACTTGAGTAAGTGAGGAAATATGTTATTTTGCAATTTGAATGAAGTGACCCTTTAAGCATTTACCCACGAGGCCGTATGCTGCACAGTAACTGATTCTTTACTTCTGATGATCTAATAAATATTTCCCGCCGCTTGCACAGGACAAGGAGTTTAAATGAGGCACATAAGGTGATCTGGAGGACTACTGCTGATTTATCTTGGACTGGGACACTGTTGTGGTGCTACAGTTTGGCACAGCTGCTCTCATAAAATGTTTTGATACCCCCAATAAGAGTTCAGTGTTTTACTGTGATTAAATCCCCCAGGCCTGTTTGCAGTAAAAAAATCTCTCTCTCTGTAGCTCTGACTCTCTCTCTCTCTCTCTCTCTCGCGCTCTCTCTCCCCCTCCCACACCATCACTGTTTGCCTCTCTGCCTCCATCGTCATTCTCCTTCTCACCCACTCTTTACCTCTACTGACCTGCACACAGGGAAACATGGGTCACTGAGTTCAGATCCGTGTGGAAAGGACAACAGTCCTGTTAAAACACTTGTGAACATCTTGAATTGAAGTCACACCAAATAATTGTAATTTTTATGTCAAATGGCAAGTCTACATCATTGGACTTTATTCATCATTTCTGCCGGGGAGTGGAGGCCATGCGATCACCTCCATCCCTCTGTGCTTTACTTGACCCCGACTAAGATATTTCGACAACTTCTGATATGACTGGTCCAAATTTTGCCGTGTACATTCAAGCTGCCGACAAGAGAGACATATCGATTCTGTTGACCTTCCCACCGGGCCTTCATTTCAATTTTTCAATTACGTGTATCTCCTGACCCCTCAGTCATAAGCACACACGTTTTGCTGTACACCCCTGTGTCCTCGAGAGGAGGATACTTAATGGTTTTAGTGGCCTCACAACCTTTACCACTATCAGTGCCATCAGGCCACATTTTAGCTGCTTTATTATGTTTTTTTGTCTCTCCAGTTTTTGTGGTACAATATTGACTCTGGAAGTATCAGCTAACTTGGAAGATTGACAAAACCTGTGCCCTCTTGTTGTAAAGCGTTTATTTTCTAACAACCTGAAAATGTGGTTTGAAAAATAACAGTATAGCAGATGTACAAATCTGTGCAGAAGTCTGCCATCCCACGTTCCCTAATGCACTTTGTCAGTTTGCCAGTGGTTATAAACAGTGTGCAAATAGTTCAGGATTTACTTTAGACGTAATGATGCCTATATCCTGTTTAATGTCTCAGCCATTAGGGTTTGTTTGCAGCAGAAACAGCAGCATCACATGGTCAGATTGTTAAAAAAAAAAGGTTTGACCCCTTTTCCCTCATCTTATCTGACATAAATTTCCTCTCGTTCACTGCACGGCCACATGACTGACTCCGTTTAGCCCACATTTGTCCTTCGACGGTGAATGATTGTTAACCAAATGCCCTAATTGTTTAATTAGGTTGGGGCCAGGGAGCTGTGACAGCTGCGGCGTGATTCATGTACGCTGCATTTTCAGCGGCAGTAATGGTTGGTTGGCAGTTATGAGGGGGGGTTGCAAGGAGTGATGTGGCCTTTGGCAGGAGAGCTGGCATCTGTCACCCATGTCAGCATAATGGAAGTGGGACAGGCAGTCCAGAAATGCTGCCAGGTAACCCATGGCCTCCATTTTTCACAGCAGTTGAGTTATAACAGCTCCAAACTGAATTCTTAACATATTGAATTAATTGCAATAACATACTAGTTATCAAATGCCCTTTAGGTGGAATAGCCCTTTAATCTTCCAAGTTCTACAGCTAATTATCCATTGCTATTCACATAATATAAGATAACACAATGCAACTGCTGGGGAAAACTCTTTGCTGTCTATGTATCTCGTTAAGCCATATGATTTATTTCTACTGTACCTTTTCTTTTGTTGCCATCTTGGATCTGAATGAGCCAGCAACAGTAAAAGTCACATGCATCCCCAGAGCACCGCGAGCAGACTGTGTGTAGCGCTTGCCGAAGTAAATATTAATAGTCAGGCATGAGCGCTGGCTTGAATATTTCAAATCAGAGAGGCTGTACGGTATGACTGTCCAAGCTTGTGCGCTGCGATCCATTAGAGCTGTGTTCTCCACTACAACCATCCCCAGGGCAGCGGCACCAGGCGGAGTACAGTTCTGTCTTGGCAATCTCAGCCGACAGTGTTTCCTCACAGGCAGCTGACTTTCCGAGGGTTATATTACCGTGGGCAGAGTCGAACCAAATTTTGAAAAGGCTTTGTATCAATAGTTTCTGTGTCACTCTCCGTCTGATGTTCACCTCTGCGCTCCACTGTAGGCAGGCAAACAGACGCACATTGTCTACTGAGCAGTGTCTACAATAGGTGGTTTTTCAACTAATGGAAATATCGTGAGTGTGAGTTCCCCTGGAAAAGTTGGCTTCGAGATCAGAGTCACTGGGGTTTCGGAAATGTGGGAAATATTTCTTTTGGGCTGATATCTTATGGATCAGTGAAGGCTAAAGTAATGAATTTAAAGCAATGAATGCTACATCCATGTAGAACAAGGTCGCAGATGGGATTCATGTGACCGTCCTTATCATTAAACTGAAAGTATTTATTGTTAAAATGTTTTAACATGTTTACCGTTTGGCCACAATCTCTCTCCTGCTTTATATGAGTTACTCAAAATCCAACTGAAGTTGCAAGCCAATCACCTAAATATATGTTGTATGTTTATGCAATCTATAGATATGTTGAAATCTCACATTTCTTTATGTTGAAATCTTACCTTTTTTTTAGAGACTTATTTAGGTCGTGCTTATGGTATAGTTAGGTTAAGGCGCAAAAACTTGGTTAGGAAAAGATCCCGTTTCAGCTTACACTAACCGTTTTGGTCACCACAAACACAGCTGAAGACATCCCAAAGTGTCATTGAGAACACCCTGTTGTGTAGCCACAAACACAGCTTGGGATGTCACGACTTACCATCAAAAAAAATGTTTTTTTGACACCCCAAAGGTCTCCTTGAAAATATCCACTTATCCAACACTTATCCAAGTGTTGAAACGCAGTCTCAAACTATAGTCACTGGCTTCAAATTAACTCCAGCGCCATCCCATCCACCTCTTGCAATGAAAGTGGTATGGTTTCTAAGAATATGGTACGTAGCCCTATGATATGTACAAATGTGAAGATATCAGTACTTTGCAGAAATGTTTTCTGTCAACTTTTGGCAGACTGGCGACTGGAATGTAGCAATTTGTATTTTCCATTTTTTTGGCTTCATGACACTGCCTCCTAGTATTGCATCGATTTCGTGGAATATAACTCGCTATCTGTCTACACAGACGGAGACCTTGTCTTTGTCGAGCGCTTTGATTTGCCTCTGTGCTTAAAATGTGCTATATATATATATATATATATATATAAAGCTACCTTGCCTTTAGACACAGCCCATCAAATCTTGCATTGCCTTGCCTTTAGACACAGCCAATCAAATCTTTCCTTGCCTTGCCTTAAGACACAGCCCATCAAATCTTTCCTTGCCTGGACTTTAGATAGAGCCAATCAAATCTTTCCTTGCCTTGCCTTTAGATATAGCCAAGAGACAGACAACAGCTGCTAGCCTCACACTTTTCACAACAACTCATGTTAGCTCTCCTGCTAACGTCCCCGTCTTACAGTAGGACATAAACACACGTCTTGTCCTGCACCTTAGCTTGTTGAACAAGTGACCAAACAAGTAACAGCTGTGAATAATACCTTTAAAAAAAAAAAAAAGGTGACACACTTTTTGGCTACAAGAAGGGAAGCCTGATGATCACACACATTTAAAATCTCGTTCCTTTTGGGGTTGATATGACAAAAAACAGTTACATTACTGTATTCATTTTCAGTGTAGTGACCTCCACCATGTTTTTATAATTGACTTAGCCTTTCACTTACTGACTGCTTCACTTTGCCCACAAACTCGTCGTGATCTTTGTCTGCAGTGTTGGAAAATAATGTACAGTGGGTTCAAATGACACAATTACGGTCCAGTCTGTAAAACTAAAACAAGTAGCTTAAACACTTTCTAGACCCGAGGATAAGTGCAGAGGTGAATGATAATTCTCTGTTGGTTCATCACTAGGAGTGAGACCTTTTGCATCAACCTCTGTTCTTCTTCTTATTCCTAAGCAATGTCACCTTTACCGCTGTGTAACTCACAGTTTATTTAAATTACTGCCCACTGCAGTTAGCCAAATTGTGTATGATGACCATCCCCAAACTTGTTAGCATGTAAGCATCGTTATATGTGTGCAGATAGAAGATAAAGGTAACAACATTGCTCTGCAGCCCCACTGCCACTGATAAAACTAAATATATATTTTTGGATGTTGTTGGGTGTAATACATCTTTGTTTGTCTTGTAATTTTGTGGTAAAGTCTGCAATTCAACACTATGCCTCTCATTGTTGTTGTGCGAGTGAGTTATTGTCCGGGTGCCTGATGTCAGCATTGTTTTTTACATGCAAAGCAAATTGAGTTAGAGTGTTTTTATTAGGAGATGTGGTGTTGCTGAATAAAGCTTTATGTTTGACAGACTTATGGTCAGCTTTGTCAAGGTGCTGCCAGAGTTTTATGGCTCTTATTTTGGAGTGCTGGGGAGAGATTTCCACGTCTTGCTCGGAGCACTGCTATTTACACCAAGGACTAATTTGCTGCAGCCTTGCAAAGCCGGCCTACATCTCAACACGAAAGCTGAGCTCACAAGATTTAGGTTTTACTTCAGTGAGGCTCGATTTGCGGACCTTCACCTCGAAGATTCCTGCTAAATGTTTGGCCCATTTAGCTTTCTTTTTTGCATGACAGATAACCACCCACACTTGTTATTTCAGTTGGACTTGAGTTATAGACAGCAGATGAATCTTGTTCCCTAGTTTGACCCAAATCTAGCATTAAGGCACTGACAACACTAGCTGGGGTCACATTGGCAGTATTTCTTCAACCTGACTGAAATCATTCCAATAAGAAATTCCAGTTTAGCTGTTTACATAGAAGCTCAATATAGGGATCTGACATGAGATGCGTTCTCAAATCATTTCATCCTAATATCACTTTTATGACATGTGCATAGTGGTTCAGCACACTGTGAGGGGACTAATCTGCTGGAGATATAATAATAGATGAGAATAAGATGTTTTTTCAAACTTTATAGAGAAAATTAAACATATTCATTAATTCACTAACTCAACCTATCCGTACAGTCTTCAAGATCGGCCCACATCATGTGGGAACAGCATTTGCATTGCCGGTTCAGTGGATTCCGGCTCTGTTGATCTTTTCAAACACTTGTTTGGATAACTCATTGTTTCGAGCCTTTCGACCACTGAGGCATCAAATCCTTAAATCTTCTAAGATCTCCAACACAAAAGTCGTTTTGGCCACAGGCCAGGTCTGTTTCTCCACCACTATGTTTCTCCCCCTCTCAGAGGCACTTGTTGCATTTACATGTAGCCTCATATTCTGATTACAATTGGTTTAAAAGGCCAAACTGAATAAAAGTGCTCCGTATAAACACCTCAATCAGAATAAACAGGCCCAAAACAAACAAAATGAAAATCGATTGCAGAGGGGTAGTTCAAACCTTTTCATAAACCAGTTGAAACGATATGACCAGATTACTTTCCGTCTGCCTTGTTTCCATATAAACATTGCTGCTGTCACCCCAACATGAGGTTACCATGTGCAGAAAGAATATATTTATCCTAAACTGAGGGTAACAATCAGGGTTAGTCATTCAGATTGGATCATTTTCGTCTGATTAATGTGGAAAACATGAGGCTTTTTTAGTCTAAATGGGCTATTACACAGATTATTAGTGGAACATTTAGACTTTCACGTAAACACAGCAACTGTCGTAGTCTATAAATGCTAAAAAAATCTACAGTATACCTTTTACATAAAGTTTGTTTTCTTTGTTTGACTCAGACATAAAAGAAAAGAGCAAAATGTAGAGTGAAATGCTATATATTATAGATGTAAAGAATCATTTCAGCCTCTGATTTGAATATCAATGTGAGTATTTTACTCTACTGCATACCAAAATCAACCGGACCTCTCACTGTTCCCTTGTTTGATACAGTGGGCCTCAGCATGGAGGTGATAGTTTGAGTAAACACTGAGCTGTGGATTGATTGTATAGTCAGAGTGCTATATGATTTATAGGGCCAACTGCATATTACCACATCTCCCTTGGGGCAGTGTAGAGCAATGGCATTCTTATACCTGGATATGCAGCCATACCCTGACCTACAGATTGTATATTAGACTGAGAGAAAACTGTAGTTGTCCTGTTTGTGAGTGTCACATTTGAGTTATTTCCCTTGATATGAAAAGCCAATGTAATGTAGCAGCGATCATCAATTTTTTATTTTTTTTTTTGGGGGGGGGGGGTTACTGTAGATGCACTTGAAGTGCATTGTTCTTTACACTGCATGTGCCAATTTTCTCCTCTGGTAATTTTTGTGTTGCATAATAATTAAGATAAGGTGTCTCAGTGTGAATAATAATTGTGATTTCTTGCAAAGATTTTATTTTAGAAACAAGTACTCATTTGGAAAGTGTCAGGCGATGTCAAGGAAAAAAAATGGCTGTGACACGAGGTGCTACAAAAAACAATTCGAGAAACAAGCGCAATTATTTGCTGGGAAAGTACGGGTAAGCATTTTTCTCTCTTTCCCTTTTGTTCGGCCACTGAAATGATACGCTTCATTATCTGTGATGTGGTCTCTGTAACACAGCAGACAAACGCATGACCAAAACACACCAAGGAGGGGTTCTTAATGTTAAGAGCAGCATTGGGAGGAAACTTAAATTAGAGTTTCCAAGAAGCACATTGTGTTTAATGGTATTTCAGCATTGTATGACTAGAGTAAACATGACAAATATCGTTATTCCAAGCTTATACCCTTACAAAGTATATGAGAATATCCTGTATTCTAAATCATATAGCACCTTGGAATACAACATGATCAAGACAGAGATGAACAACTGATTACTTCTGCTTAAACGGCGCTGTGCTGATAATAGACCATCTATTCCCCTCTGAGCCGACGCTACCAAGCACAGGAGATGAGGCAGTAGTCAGCTGCGACCATGTCGCTCCAGAAATGAAAAGTTTTGCTCTAACAGAAGGGTCGGTGGAATGTGGGAGATAGTAAAAGGCTCCTCTGGTATCCAAAGTATGACTTGGGTTCACGGGAAGCTCATTAACACTGCAAATCCCCTTGATCTTTTCCAATTAACTGTCCCAGTCAGGACGATGTGAGACATGCAATTAACAAAGGCCAGTGGCTGACTCACCCCTCATCCCCTCGTTTCATTACCGGCAAGCCTTGGATCCGAGTCAAATTCAACAGCTGACATATGTGCTTTAACAATTTGAGGGCTGGGAGTTTGATGCATCACAGGTTTTTCTTTCTCTTTACTGTAATTATGGAGATGGCCTCCTGTTATTGGGCGAGTCCGTTCAAGGTCTCACTGAGACAGCAAGGGGTAAGATGAGAGAGTCAATTATGCACCAAGTGATGATCAGAGATGTGTCTGTGACACAACACAGACTTTGGATGTAAACACTGCTGTAGCTTGTTAGTGTTTGAACTGAGTAATGGTTACACTATACTATATACTATACTAACCCAGACTGAATATCTATTTTTCTTAAGATAGGACTTCTGTTAATAAGATTTATAATTCTTAAATGATATATCATTATGGAAAAACGTTCTTACCACTTGTCCTTTCTTAACTTAAAGTCGAGTTGAATTGAAAAAAAGCCCTCTCAACCCTTTCAGATCCCATTCACGGTCATATTGTTCACCTATTTAACAATACGGTGTATGCCAATAAATAAATAGATTTCTTTGTGTCTTATATCAAAAGCCAATCATAATCTCTACCTCAAACTAAATATTACATGTGCTTATGTAAGCTTGAATCAACACATTTAAACCTATACGATCATGTCATTACATCAACTTAATCTTTAAGTCTTAAAGGTCCGATATTATGAAAAACACGTTTTCTCTGCCGTCTACATATATAAACTGGTCCTCCCTGAGCCTACCAACTCCCGGAATGAGGAAAGCAAACGAGTCCTGCATCATCTCTGCAGCCCGCCCACTGGTAAAACGGCGCTCCTGCAGGCTGTTCAGATTCAGCTCCTTTCGTTACGTAATGAAAGGACAGATGTTCATAGGCCGGCCTCCTCTGCGTGGTGATAGGAGATATCCGAGAGGGGGGTGTCCATCCCCGAGGTGAAGTTCGGTGTGTCCAGTGGTAAGACAGCAGTGTTTCGCAGTGTCGTCGCTCAGAGCTAAACACACAAATTGCTCTGTTGTTGGTTGTATAAATCAACATAAGTGCCTATATTCTGTCCCAGCTACAGAACAACAGAAGAGACAGTGGTTGCGTTTCATTTCTAATGACAACATGCCGGCTGCGGTTCATGTTTGTTTGTATGTGTGTGCTAACCACTTCACGACTGCTTCAGTAACGAGGGTCAGTAAAAAGCTGGCTTTGCCTCGACACTGACCCTTGTAAAAGGATCAGTCCCAACCATACTGGACCCAGCAACTGCACCCCAGTCACAGGTAAGTGTCGCCACGTTTTGATAGTATTAACAGTTGCCTACAAGTATGGTGAAGTCAGCTGGAAATTGGCTAACTAGTTAGCTCTGCTTCGATCCGCTATGCAATGGCGTTTGAAGCAAGTTTAATGTTAATTATATTACGATGGAGCTTGGTTGTCACAGTAAAAAGTCTGGAAACATGTTCAGACTGGAGACAGAGACGATGGGAACAGTGTCCAAGAGTTTGGAGACTGTGTTGGAGACAAACACAGCTTTCGCCAGCTATTAGTCATTAGCTACATGGTAGTTACTGTAACAACACATATACAAACAAACTAACATTATTCAGACACACTAACCATTCTGAAACATCCTGCTGCAGCCGTAGAGTCTGTATTTCTTCAGGAGCCTCTCCTTCTGGGTCCGATTCTGGGTCAAACGTTTAAAGGAGAACTTCGGTGGATTTAAACATGCAGCTTCATTGCTCAAGCTACCCTTGACTTGCCAGTACCGAAGACGTGAACACATTTGGTCTAACCATTACAGAGCTCCGTGAACGGAGATTTAGCATTGACAGCTAACAGCATGGGGTCAGAACTTTACACTGTGTTTTAAGCGTATTAACATGCTCCACATCTCACACCAAAAGTTATGCAACATTAGTAGACACCTTACAACACAGCACTGTAGCGTGTATGACTCAAAATGAATAAAAAAGTAGTTAAAACAGTGTGTTTGTGCAAGCAGCCACATACCTGTTTGTTGACATCGGCGTCTTCCGGTACCTAGACCAAACTAGTCAATCCGTCGAGCGTGCGCTTACTCCCTCACTGGTGGAGACGGAAACGTATTCCAGCATTTTCGTGTTTCTGATCATAATGTACATGTCCACGTTACAGCCTGTCATGATGAGCCATGAGCCTTACAATAGCCTGTTAAGCCTGTTAAGTGCACACTAGATGGATATACTAGTTTGATCTAGCTACCGGAACACACACCGATATCAACAAACAGGTATGTAGCTCCTTGCACAAACACACTGTTTTAACTACTTTTTTATTCATTTTGAGTCATACACGTTACAGTGCTGTGTTGTAAGGTGTCTATGTCGCTTAAAACACAGTGTAAAGTTCTGACCCCATGCTGTTAGCTGTCAATGCTAAATCTCCGTTCACGGAGCTCTGTAATGGTTGGACCAAATGTGTTCGCGTCTTCGGTACTGGCAAGTCAAGGGTAGCTTGAGCAATGAAGCTGCATGTTTAAATCGACCGAAGTTCTCCTTTGAGCGAGCGAGCAAGTAGCACAGAGCTAAAAAAGGGCGGGGCCTCACTAATTACTGTACAGAACAAAAAGTTCTCTGACGTCACGTTCACGGTGGGAAGCTCCAATGCTGGGATAATGTTATGCTGCTGCTTTGTTTGACATAGTATTATAATATCACAGCTTCCTGATTGATCAGCGACTGAAAGGATGATGGAGAGTGAAAATCTGGAGCGACATTGGGCCATATTTCAGGGTAAAACAACATATTTGGTAGCCCGTTGGCTAAAGCTGGCATTCAGCCATTTCCTAGCTAACGGCTACTAGGCTATGATTGGACAATTGTTCTCCAAGACAGGGATTTAGGGAGTCGTCGGTCTGCTAAAAAAGTTGCAGTTTCTTCCAGAGATGTGTTACTGATCCCACTGGTATCCACGAATTCTGCTAAGTTAGGCTAAACTCACTGCACTGACCGACAGAGACAAACAGAGAGGAAGAAAAGGAGGAAGCCAATACAGGAAATATTTGATCTTGAGTAAGAAAAATCAAACTCTGCCAAAGGCCATGGCAGATTTTGAGGGTATTGAGATAACCGCACTGCTCACATAAAAGCAGCTGAGTCCTTTTCTCATTGCCCTTATATGGAAACATCCATGTCCTTTGAGGTAAATTGATGGTATGCGGTGAAGTCAATTTAAAGCAAATTACAGCTTAATATATTCCCATGTTTTGAATATAATTATAGATCTAACAACGGCGGCTATTTTGTTGAAAAGTTCCCGGCGTCTTTTCTAATCTTTTTGGAGCTACACTGAACCTCACCGTGTTGGCACTGATGACATAATTAGTGGAGAAAAACACGACTTAATAGTGATTCAGAGGATCTTAACGTCCCTTTGAAGATAAAATTTGCATGTCCTGTCAAGTGATCATGTTAGTGGGCATGCAGACTCTCTGGCTTCGAATGCGGAACTTGCCACCCACCAGCATGGACGCGTACAGTACACACACCAGCCAGCATATAAAAGCACGGCACACACACACACACACACACACACACACACACACACACACACAACCTGCCCAAGTATGCTTGTGAGGACCCTGAAGGATTGATCTTATTTGACCCTTGTCATAAACTCTTACCTAAACTTCTGAACAAAGTGTTTATCCTCACAAATGTTTAAACCTATGAAGCTGAGCTTTTTTTTGGCCCCACATTAGAAAAAATGCTCTTTAAAGGGAAGAAAAAGAAAACTGCCTCTGAATCTGTTTCAGACCAAGACGTGCACCTTGTCTGTCTTTCTGTGTGTGTCCCCATATCAAGGTAGCTTCTTATTCTCCATCACTGTGTGTGCGTGTGTGCGTGTGTATGTGTGTGTGTGTGTGTGTGTGTGTGTGTGTGTGTGTTTGTGTGTCTACTACTGTATTCCTCTGCATGTGTGGGCTGCTGGAACTCGGCTTTAGCGATAGAGAGTGAATTGAAAAAAGAAAAAAAATTATCCATCGCCTGCTCTGTCTGGGTAGCCGGGCTCAGATTTCTGGCACTGCGAACATCTCAACATTTTCATTTGGTTTAAAAAGACGTTGATACAATATTCATCATCACATTACATTTGCATTAATGTTAACTCTCTCGAGGGCACAGCAGCATCGCAAAGTGTGTCTCCTAATGTTAGCATTACAATAACTATGCATAATCTCTGCAGGAACATGCACTCCCCCTATCACTCCTCATATCATTACAGAGTGAAGACAACTCTATACTTACACTGATTTTATATCGTTGTTTTGTTCTACTGTTTGTTTGATCCTTGCAAAAACAAGTCTTATACTGTAAAAATATCATGTGTTGGCTACACCGCAGACTGAATTGAGAGCATTTCTTTATAAACACATTCATCAAGAGGCATTTCATATTCAAGCTCTCAATATTCTTACCTTTTTTTTTTTTGCTTTAAAACAAATAAAATATTCATCCGCTGATTACACAGTGGTTCTCAACTTTGTTCGCTCACAGGTTGTGGATTGCTGGGAGCTAATTAGTGACATATTCATTTTAATAGCTTTTGTAAGGTGCAACTTTTCACACTGGTTGCAGAAAAAGTGTAGAACATATACAGCTGTAAGTGATGCCTCGGGAAACAGCAAAGTGCAGAATATCAAACTGGAATGATCTGAGACCTGTCTTCCTCTTTAGTCAATCTAAATAATATCATGACATGATTAGACTACCAGCCATCCTTAAGCGAATATGAAAAAGATGTTCGGCATCAATTACATCGTTTTTACTTACTGTGCATCTTCATTTCAGGGCTTGTCAAGCAACATTCACGATAGATCAGATTAGATGCAGCGTCTGGACAAAATATTGCAAGCAGCAAATGTAAAATGGACTTTGAAGTAATTAAATCCCCATCACAGAGTCAGCTACACCGGTGTGTCATTTTAAGATGGAAGTCAATTAGCATTATGGGTCAGCTTTAAAACAGGTCTGACAATTGCCACTTTTATGTGACTTTTCAAAGCATCACGAAACGACTAATGGAGTTCAAAAGTGGTCACAGAGCTGGTGCCTGAATTGCAGGCACATCAATTACAAGAACTACAAAAGTATTTAAAGCAGCGTGACTCTCAATTATCAAATGACAAACTGCAACAGCAAAGAATAACAGTTATTAGGTGTAAAGGTTCACAGCCAGGGAGAGATGGGCACCAACATGGTTCCATGTACGTTTATACAAAAGCACATTTTCTTTGCCTTTGTTAAAGTAGCAAGACAAAGAATCTACTGGCAGACTGGCAGCTCTCTCAGGCAAAGTTATGCTTTGAGTTAAATGCTAATGTAAGCACGCTTACATGCTCACAATGAAAATGGTAACTTGCTGACGTTCAACATGTATAATGTTTACTGCATTCACTATCTACTTAGTTTTATCATGTTAGCATGTAAAGGTGCTAATTGGCACCAAACACAAAGTGCAGTTCGCAGTTGAGGCTGATGGGAATTTAATTAGTTTTGCAGGTATTTAGTCATAAACCAAAGTACTAGACAACTTACGTGTTTGATCTGACAGCAGCACACGTTGATACAATGAATAGAGGTGACATCTTATACGTTTTATCTTGGACATAACATTGGTACGGTATTGGTAACACCTCGGCTCATAAATAATTTCCATAATTATTCTCTTTCCATCATAAATCGTATCCATAAATCACCATTTAATGACGCAACCAGACAAACTTTGTGCAAATACAAAAGTGAATGAAATGAATGATAAGAGTCCAGTCTCTGTCTCCTTTAAGTTTCACACGACTGTGGGCTGTGCAGCCTGAAAACGTCTTATTAACCTAGGTGCCATTCATTAACATCACATTATTCATATGCATTTCTATATTGGACTCCCTGCATTTCCAATCCTGCAACAATTACACAGTTATCAAGGATTAAGGGATCCTATATTTAGGAGCGGTTACAGAGATAAGCAATTATTTTTAGGATTGAACAAATTCAAATTAGAGTCACTCGTGCAAGCCTCTCTCCTAATGACCATATAATTCTATGCTATCAGACTGGCAGCAGAATACTTGCAGTGACGCTGTTTGAGGTAGATAAAACAACAGCTTGATCATGTTCAAGCCTGCTAATAGATAAAATGATAGATATCACAGAACACCTGTTTAGTATCTTTAGCTGTAGCTAATGGATGTTTTGGGGTTCTTGTCATTACTGCCACGAGCTTAGTTCAAGGCCATAATGCAAGTACGATATCATGAACAGGCAATAAACACAAAATATCTAATTTCTCTTGCAAAGTATTGGCCGACCAGGGCTTTGGATACCCTGCTATGTAATGCTTAAGATAAACTGGGCTGTTGCCATAACAGCGCCAAGAGGCATGGCCAGCAAGTTCCCTCTTCCTGAAATAGCCTGCAAAATTGTTTAAACAGATAACTGGGAATCTGGCTGCTGGCCAGGAGCATGCCCCAATGCCTCATGGGATATTAATGGCAGCCCAAGCCGAAGCAGGTCTGCAATGAGGGAATAGATCTGAGAACCACAGCGCCTGCACATCTAAAGCTAATCTGCGGTTTAAAATCAGCTGTGCCTCTGCTAATTGGCATCATTTCAATCTCAGGTTGTCACCGTCGAGGCTGCTGTGAGGCGTGTTGTAGGAATACATGTTTCTGACCGTGTTTCGTCTACATTTCGGCTTCTCTCTTCCTGCGCCCTGGCTAGCTGGCGGGGCTGCTGGTAGATAAATATCAGCTCCTTTGGCAGCAGCCTCCATGTACATTTCCCCAGTGAGTCCATGGGCCCCTTGATGAAAGCCATCCGTCACCGCTGTGGGATGACCTGTCTGTACTGACCACCACACACCTCCACCCTGACCACTAGACTGTGAAGGGGATGTCTCCATGAGCACCCTCACACACCACCAAATCATGATTTAACGCCTTTAATTTACAGTGTCTCGAGGGCTTATCAAAAGGTTAGCTCAGGAGCACTGGGACGAGTTTATAAAGGCCTTGCTGGGACGAAACTACACTGGACTCGGGGTATACCGCACCACTTTTCAGAACGCTGATTTGTGTGATACAAAAATTTTGATTGCTGTTATAAGTTCCCATTTAGCGGCGCAGCCACGGCGCATTTTGGCAAGCAGAACATGTTTTTCTGTCGCTGCATCCCGAGGGACGAGACAGGAGAGAATGATGTGAAGCTGAGTGAGATTAATGTGTGGTAAATGGAACATGTGCTGGGATGACAGTGTAGATGAGGAACGATGCCTCTACAGGAGATGGAGAGTGACAGGCTGAACACTACATAGTAGAGCAGGGGGATATTCCCATGAATATTACTCCCAAATATTTAGAGAGGATTCAACGTGGAACCCCTGACAGCGCACGCTGGCAAAATCAGTGTTGAAATCATTTGATGCAATTTGCTGCAGTTTTTGAAATCACAGAAGAAACACGGCAAATTGTGTAATTGAAAGTGATGAAATTGTGCATTAAGCAGGCCTTTTGGTGGGCCTGCAGTGTGCAAAACACATCCCATGCACGTTTTATCTGTTGTGGGCCATCAGGACCAATTTATGACTGTCATCATCATCACTTCAAATAATGTCATTGGAGGGCATATGGAACAGTAAATCCTGTTCCCAGGTTCCTCGTTACTGTAAATGTTCCTCCTACACAGGCAATCAAAGAGATAATTCACACAGCAATATGCTCTTGTAGGTCAGAAAGGGACTGAAGATGCACAAAATGTGGAAGAAGAGGAGGTCTTTTTCTTTTTGTTATTGAAGAAGATGAAGAAAGTACAGTGTAAGATACAAAAGAGTTAATGATGTTAAATAATGCACCTTCAAAATCTCTCATCAACACCAACAACAAAAAAAAGCTCTTGTATTTGTAAGTGCTGCATTCTTGGCCGTGGGTCTACAAGTGCTGCAGTATGTGTCATAAGAAAAGTGAAAGTGTGTGAATTAGAGAGCCTAGTACTTCTGGTAGAGTGGTGGCTTTAAAGGGACAGTTCACATTAAATGCTCACTCACCGTCAGTTAACCCAACAAGCAGATAAAAGACTAGTAATGTACGTTTCTGCACACCACGTGTTCAAACTTACCATTTCTATATGTTGCAGCTTTACATTTATTCCGGTCCAGTTTTCAATCTGACATTGTTACAGCACTGTGCATGTCGTCTGATTAGGCACACAAACCACTTAGTTAGGGTGAGGAAAAGATCACATTTTGGCTTTAAATACCAGTTTTGGTTGCAACAAACATGGCCAGAGATGTCCTGACTATTGCTTTGGTACCTAACGTTCTCCTAAAGTATTTCTTTGGTAGAATGTTCTTTTTTCTGAAAACGGTGGATGCAGAGGCCTCCGGCATCATTAAATTGCCTTCAGCTCCATTGTATTGGGACACAAGAAGACACCTGAGAGACATATATCTCAAAAACCTGGACAAATAAATCCAAAATTAAATGCTTGGCTTCATACAACTATAGATGCAGTGTGAAAAATACATGGGGTTGGTCTTAAATCCCTTTCATCCACTCAAGACTTCAGAAAATCCCATTTTTAGATAATAACACATTAAATCTAATGAGTTGCTGTATATCTATACTGTATTTGCATTTTGAAATGGTGAACACTGAGCATATGCACAGAAAATGTATTTAACTCCCTATGGTTCTACTCTTCTGCAGCATATATAAAAAACACCATTTACTGAAGCTCTTTAAAGTCCAACTTGTGCCAAATAAAGGCAAGTTCTTTATTAGCTGTGATTTTTGTGCAAACAGATCCTTTAACAAGCACATTATGGTACAAAGCGCACACTCGAGTTAGATAGAGACAAAATCTGGTAGAGCGGTGACTTCAAAGTGAAACTCTCACCAAAATGCACCCTAGGGTCTTTTTGTGAATGTACCCGAGTCAAACGTTCGTTGCTAGGGGCAAATGCTATGTTTGATGCTAACATAGCATTTGTACCTAGCACTCCATTGAAAATGATTTTGACCCAAAAACCAAAATACAGTCAATCTTAAAAGTGGTGCTTTCATCGTAATTATGCTTTTAAACGAACGTTTGACTTGGGTACATTCACAAAAAGACCCTAGGTTGCTTTCTGGCGAGAGTTTCACTTTAACTGATGAGTCTGTTACTCTCACTCCACCAAACTCTCTCCACAAATCACAACAAGTGTTCCCTGCTGGGAAGACTTTAGGCCCGGCCCCGTGAATTATGTTTGCTAATAGACACCAGTGGTACAATTTTTCCCCTCAGAGCTTCCTCCTCCTCTAATCAACAGTGCCTGCCTGTGGGAAAGTTGAGCTGAACTGAGAGTCGAGTAGATGGACAGCTCCCACCAAAGGAGGAAGTCTATTCTACTTTTTAAAACTTTCTCATAAAAGTATTCCTTTATGTTGTTCACTGAACACAATATACGTTCAATATCAGCATCGGCAGCCATGCCCGGCCCTCTGTGGATTT
The DNA here is from genome assembly GCF_900880675.1 of Sparus aurata. Classification (NCBI taxonomy): domain Eukaryota; kingdom Metazoa; phylum Chordata; class Actinopteri; order Spariformes; family Sparidae; genus Sparus; species Sparus aurata. Next base: position 13,653,500 of record NC_044187.1, read on the forward strand.
CACCTACCAAACAATCAACATAAAAGTAAAAAAACTTTCATCCTCTCCCGTCTGCTAACTCCGCCAGTGCCGGGTTTGTACAGTCGAGAGAATGAAAGGGTAACTGTTTTTCAAAGGGACCTTCTCGCTTTGTTCTTTATGGCACACATTTACACCACTGTCTGATCAAACAAACCCAGCAGACTGTTCGGGGGCTTTAAGGAAATACTTAATAATAAAAGTAGAGATGTCGGAGTTTGCCAGTTTTTCTAATCCTCAGATAACATGGTATTAGTAAAGCATGTTGCTCAGTAAACATAAACAGTAACCACTTGGATGAAGGGAAGTCTATTTTAAAAATGAGGTCATGGGGAGAAAACAAAACAATCTGAAGAAGAAAACGTAAAGATTTCTTGTTTTCTGAGATGGTAATGCAACTGCCTCACATATATTTAGCAATTTCCTTTGTACGTTCACAAAACTCCAATAAACATTAAGTCAAAAACTGGGAGGAAATACTCATTAGGAAATATTCTTATTTGCCTTCTTGCTCGGAGACCTGCTCATACTGAAAGATTGCAAACACATCAGTTTGGTAAATATGAAAGTGCCATCATCTGGTTAGCTTAGCTTAGCACACACACTGAAACAAGGGGGAACAGCTTGCCTGGCTATATTTTAAGGTAACAAAACTGGCAGGAGGTCAAGAAAGTGTAACCAAAAAAAGTCTTAAAAAAGGAATCAGAAAAATAAGATATAACATCAACTTGTGAATTTTAGAGATGTTAAATTAGCTAGCTGCTCCCTCTGCTCACAGTTTTGTAAGCTGCATTACACATTACATTCTACCTCCACGGTTATATAATTATCTTACTGGTTCAGCATCCCTATTGTTCTTTTTACTTTCACATATGCTATCTAACTGGTCCTAACATTTTACACTAGCTTTCAACTCAGCTGGTAAGCAATGTAATTATTGTTGCAGATGTCATCTGACTTTTGTTCTTGCAGCTTTCTTATATAATGGACAACTCACTTCTCTACAGCACAGTCCATGTTTAATTTTCTAATTCAACATGGACAGAAACATTGTAGAACCAATTTTAAAACTGTCTGTAAATACATTCTAGATTAAAAACGATAATAATAATATTCAGAAAGAGGTGTGGTAGGTGGTAATCACCAAACATTTGTATAATTAAAAATTGCTTGAAATAATCCTCAAATGAGGACACTACTGTCAGGTCTAACACAAATGGACCTAAACACAGACACTGAGGCAGGCAGGTTGAAAACTAAAAGTGAGCTTCAATGAAGTCAAGTCCAAAATACATGCAAAAAATGGCAGGTGAAAGGTGGACAACAAAACAAGAGTAATCAATGACCAAAAAAACAAATTATAAACCAGAATAACATGAGGAATGAAGGTAAACACAAAGGGAAGACAGGGGCTATCTGATGAGACATAGGTGTACGTAGAAAAAGGGCGGGAAACAGACAGAGGGAGGAAGTGGAAAGCAAAGCATGACACACTGCAAATTAAAACAGGGAAAAAAATCCAAACCATGACATGCCTAGCTCATAATTCCTTGAAAATGACACCAATAGTATCTAATAATACATTTAATTCTATTTTCCAACAAACAGTAAATCAAAAGCTGCTGTTTCCAGGAAACTTCCAACTGGTTTCTGCTTAACATCTGTTTATCATGGCAGCTTAACGTCCAACTAGTCTCTGTCTTAGTTCCCCTCAGCAGGACGGGGTAATTTTCAAAGAATTTCAAAGTAATTATTGTGGTAACCTGCAGGTAATTTCAAAGAAATTTCAAGTATGTTCCTCGGTATTTACCACCTTCTTGCCATGTAAACGAAGTATTACCTTTATTTGAATTCGGTCATCATTATTATTGCCAAGACACATTCTTTGTACGGTTGCATTCTTGGCTAAAAAACAGTCTGATGCTAAGGTAAGCTAACCAGCTAATGACTGTTGCTTAGTATTTAGGCCTATTGCTATGCTCATGTCAAGAAGGTTGGCCCTGATCCTCTCATCTAACTTTCTGTATTTACCTTTTCAAGAACACGATTTTTGTCTTTTAACACTGAACATACTGTAAGCTAGAAATGGAATCAATCACAACTACGTCTATTTACCTATTTACCTTTGTTCAGCGCTTCCAGTCATACAGCACAGTCTTCACGAGCAGACAAAGACGATCAGGAGCTGTTATTATTTAACGAAATGAAGGGTAAAAGTTTATTCTGTACCGTGGATGTTGGCAATGTCTACCTCTAACTCTACCAGCTCCACTGATGAGGATGTCACACTGATAAAAAAAACACTGAAAAAAGCTTGTAAGAGGAGAATGAGGTGGGATTTTTTGGTCAACCTTTGATAGTATTTATAATGCGCTATTTGGAGTCTGTGCGCAGGAAACCCGACCGAGCTTTTTTTTTCAGATAGAGTGCCAACGGAGACAGTCTTGTGATGTGGTCAGCTAATGAACAGTTTTATAGCCTAACCACTACTCCCTTATTTCACATGAAACGCCGAAACAAGCGGCTACAGCTCAGTTAAGTATAGCTATTGTTCTGTGTTAGGGGAGGGAAGTGTGTTTACTCATTACAGATAACCCAATTCAATCGCGTTTGATACTCACACCGTCAGGACACACATATGTTCCTAATTTATCCTCCGCATCACAGTTTCACTTCATTTGCTTCAAAAAAACAAACAGACACATGCGAGCTTCGCCTTTGTTACTTTGTGCTCGAGATTTTTTTTCCTCTTACTTTGTCTTAATTCTAATCTTAAAAATAAACGAAATCCCTCTGAGAGGCTGCGAGCACATCTGCAGCCCTTAACACACGGGGAGATAATGAGGTTGCTAAAGAATAGAAAAATAAGAAAAGAAAGAAAAAAGTTAGTTTGCGAGAGGAGATTCCTCTCAGGCAGTCAAGGCTGGTGTGTGTGTGTGTGTGTGTGTGTGTATATATAGCAGAGCAGCCTCGATGGTGTAAGGGGGTGTGCATGCTGATGGCCATCGATCGAAACAGAAGGTGTTGTCTGGCACTTCAGGCCATTCACACAGACTCCTGGCTTTGAGTGCAGAGTTATATTAACAACTTCGCCAGTTTGTAATTAATGTGAATCTGCTGTTGAGCTTAATGTGCCCTGTTTTTACGGTTGTGGAGCCATTTTGACATGTTGTAGGAATATTTTCTCTGAAGACAAAAGGACCTCATGAAAGGACAGGCGTTGAATGTTCTTTGTAGATTTCTACCCTTTAGAAAGCCTTAGTTATAGTTTTATCTTGGATGTTTCGCCATAATCCTGCAGGAGTACGCTTCCATATCCTGTGACGGTTCATTGTGCTCTTTAATGTTTTAGTGTGTACCTTATATGGGTTTCTTTTTGTTTATATGTGATCTCTAGTTTTCAGCACATTTAGTCTGCGCTCATTGTATGAAATGTCATACAGAAAAGCTTTACTTTACTTTTGTATGTTTACTCTCTTCAAGATTGCTTTTATTTAATCCTCGAGCCACGTGTGTGTTCACTCGGGTTTGCCTTATGAATATAAAAGCATCTCTCCATGGATCTGATCACTACATAGGGTGGTGAAGCTCAAAACAAATCGTAGATTTAATTGATCAGGCCAGTTGCCAGGATGTAATGCTGGCAGTGAGTGTTTCTGCAAACCACAGATAAGTCCAAGGTTGACATCTGTGCCAAACGTGGCATATCATGCTCACATTACATGCTTATTAGCTGGGCTTCACATCGGGAGGTGGAGGAGATGGCGGTGGCGTTATTACAAGCCAAAGCAGCCGACTGCAGGTAGAGTCACACCTCTAAATATTTTTAATGACACCTAAGACCATTTCCATCCGTGATTGTGGCGACCCGATCGTACACGCACCATGACCAAGTGGTTATGGTGACAAAAGCATGAGCACCATGTTGTGACAAGAGAAAAATAGAAAGTTCAGACAGACAGACAATATTTCATCAATAAAGAAAATAATAAAAAATAATAAACAGTGTTATTGAAAATGAGAATAACAGAATTCTTTCGCGTTCAACAAAAAAATATGCCAGTTTGACTCCAGGAGCGATGTTCATGATATTTCAAATCCACCGATGACTGCTTTAGAGAAATAATTTTATCTGCTATCAGGAAATGTGCGCTGGTCAAACAGTCTTAAATCATTACATTTGCTCGGTGCAGTCTGCAGTTTGTCGGGCCAGTATGATATTACTTCTCCTAATCTTCGCCCCTTTTTCTCTGCGCTCCCTCTTTTACAATCGGCTGCTGAAGGAATCGTGTTCACAACCTGAAAAGTTTCTAAGTCTTGTAACAACTTTAACCCTTCCCCGTTGGCAAAAGCGAGGCTGCGAAGAAAATGATCATCAAAGCCAGACAAATTTACACCTTAGCAAAGTATCATGAGTCCTGCAATTTCACACAGACCCAGTTTTCCTCCACAGCAACACCAGGAAAACAGCCAAGTTTGCCACTTTCCAGATGGAGGCTAGGCTTTTGAATAATGACTCGCTCTAAAAAGTTGCGTTTGAATGTCTGCGCTACACTGTTTACAAATGTGCTGATCTCCACACCGGTGCACCGATGCATGCTGTACATACAATACACTGTCTCTCACATCAATCACAGGCACATTTACATTTCACCGAGTATAGGTTTGGGTCCAAAGATCAGGATTCTGTCAGCTATTTTCATGTAATTTGTTGTTCAGAATCACTGGAGCTACCTCTATTATCCATCACCCTCGGCTAATTGAATATGTTTGACTCCCTCAAAGCATCACTGTGTCGAATCTACAGTGATGTCTGTAGATACTGTAGACTGTAGGTGGACAGGAGGAAAATACTGGATGGATTTTTTTTTTTTCTCCACACGCTTGTTTACACAAGCTCTAAGATGAGTCCTCTTTCCCTTCATTTTATCAAGGCATTCCTCCTCTTCCAGTGACTGCTCACACACACACATGCGCGCACACACACACGGCGCACATCTCTCTATGTAGCGGCTTCTTCCTCAAATAGAAAATGTGCACTAAAACATGACAGCTCTGGCGGCTAGTCTCCGAGAGCAGCCCCACTCTCTCTGGCCTAGATTCTTTCAAATCCGCTCTGGAAGTGCCTTCGTCCTCAGCTGCACTGCCAGCCCGCCAGAGAGTGAGTGAGCAAGCCATCTGGCTGCACAGCACATCAAATCCCAATCTGTGTTAATTTGAGTGTTAAGGGCCATTGTTTGTTTTTGAAAAAAAAAAAAAAAAAAAATGAGGGAGAGAAAGAGGGGGGGAAAGAAAGCCTCACTCGCAGGATTAATAAACCCTTTTGTAGTTAATTCTGAAGCAAAGTTTGAAACCAAGTTTTTTTTTTTTTTTTTTTTTTTGCAGACGTGCTGCCATGCCAGGCACACTGCGGGTCACTGCTGAAAATTAGATGTGTCTAACCTGGCAAAATGAAGATTTAATATAGCTACCAGACAACGAGACTTTGTGGATGCTGCTGGAACCAAGGAGAGACGCATAAATGGAACATTTTTATAAATAAAATAGAATACTATGTAGGCCAGCGATCACGCTGCGCAGATAAAAGTAATCGTGCTGCGTTTGTTTCTACCACCTGGTGATAACATTTGGGCCGCCAAAGGCTCCCATTGATGTTTATGTTTTTTTTTTTTTATTCAGATCCCCATTATCTCCATCACGGCTACGCTTCTGCACAGAAATCAATCTGAAGCTTAGAAATTAAGCCCTCAAAGATAAAGACAAATGTATAGACACTGCATTTAATTACGTGGTGTGACAGCAGAGTTCATCTCTAGAGCTCCATTACTTCTAAACTTCCTCTTGGTTTACTGGTGCTACGGAAGTATTTAAAGTCATATCTCTATTTGTTTCGTCCGTTTCCCCCCTCCCTCCTCTTCCTCTCTCTCTCACTCACACACACACACACACAAGCACACACGCACGCACGCATGCACACACATGCCACCCACCCTGACACATGGTGTGTTATGCAATGGGTGATGCCTAATTACCACTGACATCGCGGAGACTGTTCACTGTGAAATTAATCATGACACAGGCGTCAGCTTTTGATATTTTTCGCCAAGTGCTCTGAGTTCGTACCAGCCGATGTAATTAATAAACCAAATGCACACAAATACTGATTAGACGCCGACACTGATGTCTTAATAATAACCAGGCAAACCCTTAAAAGCAATGCCAGGTGCCGCAGAGTAGAGATAAGAGGAGGAAAAGTCAGTGCAGGGGAAGAAATTGGAACAAATTATTTCTCTAACTATCAGGCTGTTTTTTGAGTTTAAGGATCTGTGGACTAGAATAGAGAAAAAAATAATGAAAGAGTTTCATTTGTAAGAAGAATGTATGAATGCATCTACATTATGTACAAATTCTGAACAGCTGTGGGTCCACAGTGGCTCGCAGTGGGCCACGCCACTATTTATAAATCATAGCATTGTACTGGAAAGCGCTTACAGTATATCCTGTCATGCATAACATAAACAGTTGCTTTTCAGTTAGCAGGAGAGAAAAAAAAAAAAAAACCTCGCTGTTACTTTATTATTACAAATAGATGAAGTGAGACTCCAGAAAAATGCAGCCCACCCGTATCTGGCATAATTAATGTGACATGCAGCTCATCAGTACAAGAGCCGCTCGCTCGCTTTCTAGAGTCTTTTTCTTCGGTGGCGGATGATCACAGGGCAGATAGTTTGGGACAAGACGAGGGCAAATTGATTTGACGTCTTGCTGTTTTTTCTGTTGAAATCAGATTCAGATATTGTTTACCTCTCGTAAAGCCATATTTTTTCCTTCCCGCCACGCAGTTGTGATTAGCTTTGATCTTGCGCCGCCTTCAAAGTGCAATGTATACGAATTTGTTCATTTGGAAAACACAAAGAAAACTTGTTTCCCATTTGAGACATGTGTTTTTTTTGCTTTTTTTTCCAGAAATAACAGAACTATGAATAGTGTCAGGGCTCCTGTAGTTTTTAATTGGTACAGAAGTGTTTTTTATGCATTCCTTGCAAAGTGCACCATTAAGCTATTCTGGGAGCAGGTATGATCTGTATGTATATCCTTGCAGGCCACTTTGCAACTTGGCTTCAGCTACTCTCCAAAGCCAAGTCCTCCCAACAGCGCTCAGGCTGAGGCGGGTCACTGAGTGCACCTGGAGAAGGAAACTGCAGAACAGTCGAAGAGGACTGAGAGAGAGAATAATGAACAGAGGTTGTTCTCTCTTTTCTATTTAAACATTTCCCTCCTTTACTTAGTAGTTGTATTTTTTCAGGCGTTTTGCCTTTTATTTTCATAGCGGACAGTTGCGAGATAACAGGAAATGAGTGGAGAGAGGACTTGGAATGAAGGTCCCCCAGCCAGGCTCCAACCTGGGGAGGGTGGCAAATACACGGTCAGCATCTTAAACCACCAAAAGTCCACTAGGATGCCCCCTTTTTGCTTTTGGAATGATTTATTTGTATTTCCTCTTTTGTATCACATTATAAAAGGTCAATTTTTTAGTATAGTTGTTGGCCAACCTAAAGTGACAGTATGTGATGAGTTGAGAATGAGACTCAACAATTAACTATCTTAGAATTTGCGCCTTTAAACTGTGTCCAAACAAAAAAGTGGAGCTCATAATGACACCATTTATTATGTCTACTAATGATTGTAAGAAGGTAAAACATATGGGGACCATGGGGACCGATAAAATGGCTCCGGACAGCTCGTCTGGTGTGATCCAAGTCTCCAGAGGCTCCGAGATACTCAATTGATTTGCAAAGACTACATTCACACCCTCAATTGAGCAAGTGCACCCACTTCGAACAAGGAGCATGCTAACGCCTTTATCTTAGCAGCTACAGTGAAGATTTAGATTTTTAAAGGGCGTAATAAAAGTCTAGAATATTTGGATCTCTGGGCTTCTGGAGACCTGGATTGAACCCAGATGAGCCATCCGAGGTCGTTTCATGTTTTTTTTCAGGTGGATCTTTCAAGTTTATAAACAAGTCCCCATCTACTTCTGTAGTTTAGGGAGAATGCTGTAACGCTGTTTTGCTGTGAAGCTCTGGAAATGTTTTTTTGGACGTCATCCGACTTTCCATCTGCATTGCGGAGAATAGATGATGACTGAATTATCATTTTTGGGGTGAAATGATCCTTTAAGCTTTTCAAACTCTACACAACATGCATGCAACAAAAGAATGTTATAAGGTATAGTCTAGGTTCTCAAATACTGCGATTTTCCCGTCTCGCAGCAACATTGAATTCACCATTGAATATTCATCTGAACAGTTTATGGTGTTGTATAATACTTGACTATCAAATCATAGGGGTTGACATCCCCTCTTCTGTGTTATCATGTTTAGTTCAGGAGATAGGTTATATTGGTAGGTAAAACGGTTTTCCCATGGATCATTTCTTTTAAATGTTCAGGTTTTATTAGTTATGTACTGTCACTATACTAAATATATAAGACCTGCATCCCAGGAAAAGACAAAAACAAATAAAGATAACGGAAGCAGACACACAGAAGAAGAAGCATTTGAAAGGTCCAGTTAATCATGTAAACATTTTTATCAGTCTGTTTGACCAAAGGTCACATGGAACACGTTGCGTAAAAAAAAGATCTGGAAAATAGACCTGAATATGTTTTCACAAATTATCAGCCCAGACCCATATGTGCAAACACTGTAAACTGCACGCACACACACACACACACACACACAAACACACACACACACACACACACACACTGAAAGTCACCAGAGACCCACTATTATACACTACAGTTGATCCATATGCAGAGCCCAGGCGCCTAAAACCAGATCAAAGCTTCAGATGGGATTCATATTGCTTCACTGTCTATACTAAAAAAAAAAAAAGTTAAAATCTATTTTATCTCCTGGTGAGATCGCACCCATGTACACGCCGATGTGTGTACCGTATGTGACAGACAGAGGAGCAGAAGGTAACCTTTATAAATGACACACAAACAGCTAGACAGTGCATCAGAGTAAAGGTGGCTCTTCTAATCCTCTCCCCTCCTGTTGTCTGGTCTCTTTTCTACTGTATCGCTACATTTCATCCCTGGCAGAGTGACACATTGAGCTTGGCTGTCTCTCTGGCTACTGTTCTGACGTTCTGTTTGTCTCTCACCTGCCTCTCTCTTTTTGCTCAAGATGACTATATTGAAGGATTCTTCAAGAAAGAAAAACAAAAAAGGACCACTGCCGAAATGTTGGCCTATCAGCAGTGGGGGAAGCCTCCTGACCGTTTCTTTAAAGCTGCTTTAATCGATATTTTATACAAACGATGGATCAAGTGATGATGATGTGTAGTGTCAAAATGGTGTCTTGTAGTGATAAACCCACAGAGAATTATCACTCAGCTCGGCTCTTCTGTTATACTGTTTTGGTTCACTCTCTCTCATGATGCCTCCAGCTGCTGTGAGCAGACAGGCACAGACAACGTTAGCAACAAGCTAGTGAATTCAGGGGAGCAGCTGATGAGTTGGAATATTACAGTAACTTTAGAGCTGGTGGAGACCAAAAGCAGAGCTAAAAAAAAAGGAGAGTGGAGTCAAATGCCCATAAACATAAACTCTAGTGAACACTAATGTTCTTCTGTGTCAGCCGGATGTGTAAATAGGTAACTGTTTGCTAACATGCTAACAGGCTACACTTTGGTGTTTTGTCTACACCTTGTTATTCGGGAGTGAACCGGTTGTCACCCAAAAAAAAAAAAACGTCAGGAAAGCTACAAAATTAAAGCAGATTATGATTGTTGCAGCTGCAGTAATTATTACAGCTGCAATTGAGGAAGTGAGGACAAAAGTTTGAGGAGAAAAAAAGTCTGTGAAGGGACGAGATCGGGGATGGAGGGTCGGGTTAAACAACCACAGAACTTTCATTTAGGAGAACACTGGTCGTGTCCAATGTGAAACCAGAAGCAAACGGTGAGTTCTTGTTACTTACTAATGTAGTGAAGATATGTCATGCTCATAGCATTCGTTACTTAGGTAACACTGGTACAGTACGTTTATAATGGAAGTTACAGAATTAAGTTAATGTAGTGTTTTAAAACAAACCACAATGTTTTCCCGAATCTAACCAAGTAGTTTTAGTGCCTAAACATGACAAAACTGTTTGACACAGGGCTTGTGGCATTTTAAAATATGTTGCACTGTTTCACATTAAGCTAGTTAGTTAGTTAGTTGTTTTTTTAGTAGCCCCTTTTAGATAGAAAAGGCGGCACATTTGCAGCAAGGTAAAGGCTGCAATGTGCCGCCTTGTCTATCTAAAAGGGAGGTGTAATATTCCTTCTATTCCAAAAAGCCGCCACCGGGGCAGGCGCAAACATGTGATGTGACATGAAGCACGAAGTTCGGTGTGAACAGTGAAGCAGGTCGAATTTGTCTTCAAAATAAGAACTTTACATTGCACCCCACTGGAGTTAAGAACTGGGTTCTTAGCGGGGGGCTTTGAATTTGAAAGTAGCGACTGTTACTAGTTTGCCGCTACAACAACAAGCGGACAACGAAGACAGCTACAGAGACCGAGGAGACACTAGCATCTCCCGGATCTCAGTGGCTTTCCAGTTGCTCATGTTGATGTCCGCGGATGAAATGATGGACCGACTGCTGTGTTCAGCTGTTTCCTTGTTTTAAAACTCGCTGGCTGTGGGTTGCACAACAGTGCACGTCATCGACACCTCCGCCTATCGCACGCAGTTGCCGGCACATAAACTGCTCGGATTTACATAGCAATGGAGGTGGAAAAAAGTGTACCCCCCGAGGCTTCAAATTGGCTGACCAAAATGGACCTCCAATTTACCACCTTCCGTCTAAATCCGTGGACCTAGCCGCAAAAAGGAGCACCAATTGGCGGCTTGCTGCCCAGTATACAAACGGCTAGTTATTCGTTTGTCAGTTAGTTGGACTTTATTGTTCACAGGTGGAAAATTTTTTAAAAGCAACATCATTTCAAAATTGGCATTTAGTGCTATTTGGCGCCCCCAACCATCATTAACAAAAGCCGTTTTGTCGTGACAATATGTGCTGAAAACTTGTTTCTTGAAGTAAACGTATAATCTACCACTGCTTAAATTAAAGTTTGCATGGCTCTCTTCAGAGCACTGCATTCTTGCATTTTAGAATATCGTATATTGACCATTTTTACAGATGTATTGACGTAGAGGCAGTATTTTAACATTGTAACTGGTAAGATCGGGCTAAATTTAACAACTATGTGAATTGATGAGTAGCTTTAGTTACAGGAAGGCACCAAATCTGAATAACAACACCTGAAACTTATTAGAAACGATAGCTGTTGGATAAATGCAGTGGTGTTAAAAGCACAATATTTCCCTGTAGGTGCCAACTGACAGAAATATTGAAGCTGCTCAAGCAAATTGTGTGCATTCAGATCAGTCCCTTCGCTTGGCACAACATCTGCACTGATTTAAGTTTTAATCTATCTACCAAAGCTTAGCCGCCCAAACTTGAACCCCGCGAAGTCGAACTCTCATACTCTCATACCATCTTTGATTTAAAACATACACAGGCTGCCAACGCTTACGCCATCCGAGCAGGTTAATTTGACAGAAGTTAAAAGAAGTTTGAGTGAATAACCTGCAACACATTCATAAAAGTGTGCTCTCAAGCTGTTCCAAACTTCGTGAGCAACAAAATGAAATGCAGTCACATTTCATCATCAAAACATCCCTAGATGTACAAAATGCAATCGGATTGTTTGCTTTAAGCGCACACTACCTTGGTATCTAGACGGGGAGAGGGTTTGCGAGCAGACACCGGGAATATCAATTCATAATGTACTTGACACAGTTTTGTTGAACAACACATCATTTAGTGATAATTCTCTGCATGTTAATAATCTGATCTGAAGCCAGGCTGTAGCCTATACGCAGTGTTCCCACTGAATATGTATTTCTGACTGCACGGAGGATAAACATGTTATTTAATCATCAACATGTTTTCATTCGTCATTGCTTAAGTAGGATGAACAAACCCCAGGTGGTGTACTCATAGTATGAGAGACTTTCTACAGGGAAGCAGGCTGAATGCATATCATTCAGCATTTAAAGATACGTGCCAGCCGTGCAGTAGGGCAGCTTAAGGTGAACGGCAATCTGTGTCAAATGTGAGACTGGAAGGAGGCCTTATTTATGTTGTCGGAGTCTCACGAGGGACACATGACAAGTTTGCATAACATGCTATTTATTAACTGTCATCTTGGAAATTTTGAAGCTTAAATAATGCATGAATATTTAAAGGTCATATCGATATGATTTTTATGTATGTAAATCATTTTATATCTGATGCAGTCACACTCGCATGTGATTGGCTGTGTAACTCTTTAACTTTCTATTTATTTGACAAACAGACCTAATATATGTATTATTTTAGATCATGCATTAACTACCTGACTTGGGTTAATTAAGGCGCAGTGCAATCTAATTTGTAGCTTTGTAGACTATTTAATGTACCAAGGACATCAGAAGCTACAATATCTGATCATATCTGAAAAATATATCCTGATAGCAAAAGAGATTTTGTTTCCTTTTGCATACAATTTCTGATGAATACTAAATGTGAGAGAGTTCCTTTACAATAATCACTTACATTTTTTATTAACATTTGCTACAGCTCCAGGATATATACAATCTGCCCACACTGACCAGAGTTCAGGTGTCACAACAGGCCAGTTCCCATAGTAACCCTCGGTAGAACTCAATAGAAATATCCCCCTCCCTGACCTTCACAGCCAAGAGTCTTGTCATCCAATTGCGAGGTTATTCAGTCCGTGTGCCGCGCACTTCAGCGTACACTGGCCATGCTAAAGACTGCCTCAGACGAACAGAGCGAGAACGGGTTTCTCATCGAATACTTCCAAACTAGAAAAATGGTTTATTATTTCAGATACATTTAATCAAAGCAGGCCTGGGATGCTTGCACAGATGGGCTCAAAGTTGCCACAAATAGGCATGAAATGTACCACATGCAGCAAAAAAAAAAACAAAAAAAAAAACACGTGCAGGCCAGAGAGGCAGGGGGTCGGTGATGATGATGTGTGTGTGTGTCTTGATCTCACTCCAGCAATCGTCCATGTTACTGGACAGTCGGCCAAACACAGTTTAAAAGGCAAAAGCACTTTAAACAGGGATATATCACGAAACGAGCTGTGATTTAAACATTTTGCTGAAGCTGCTTATAATCAATAATTTAAGCACAACAATCAAGCTTGATTGTTAGGGATGAATCTTCTGAGAATTATCACTTGCTCTGCAGTTTCCCCTCACCGCTACAGCGAGAGTTTTAGCATCTTGCTTGTTGTTTGGGTCTTTCAGCCTTCAGCCTTACTGATATTGTTCGCTCTCACCACCATTGTCAGTTTCAAGACAACGCTTTGTTACACACAGTAGGCAACCTAGGCAGCACCACACAACAGACAGACAAGGAAAGCCACTAGCTGGTACACATGGTTAGCAGCTACAAGGAACGATACTTTCCTGACAATTTGGTGGTGGATAGAAAACGAGAGTGAATTTTGAACTTGCAGTCATCGGAAGATGTGTGACTCTTCATGAATGCTAATGTTGCTCTCTATCTGCTGGATATGTGAAGTTTGGTATCAGGTTCAATGAATCAACTTGTTTAGGAAACCCACTTAAACGTCACCCATTGTTTTTTTTTTGGACTGCCATTTTGAAGCCTCGAGTTTGGCATTATGCCCATCGTGGTTTTTTCGGAGCCAGAATTGACCGTACCTCAACGAAACGGTGGAGCCTGGGAGGATATCCTGATTGGATCTGACTGAGGACTTTAAGACATGAAGTGGTAGTTGACTGCCAGTCACAAGAAGTCATGCCTTAAAGTATCTTTATCATCTATTTTGACTCTACATGGGACCATAATGTTTTCAAAATGAAAACCTATGAGAAGACTCCACCAAGGTACTACATCAACTGAGAAATGGGTCATTTTATCATAAACTTACAGGCAGTCATGCTCGCTTTTGAAACCAGTTGGGTCGCCTCCTGCTGGCTGTTGAAAAGAGTGCGGGTTTAAGGCATTGACAGAAAACTCAATCCGTATTTCATGTAGTCAGTGGTTTACAGTCTAATGGCTCGCAAATGAAGCCAACGCAAACAACTGCAGTTCCTCAAATGGTCACTTGAGGCTGGCTCCAAATGCGAGACCCAAATGATGCCGCAATCAAAGTCACGCAAACCACAGAGGAAAAACGTGCTTCTCTTTTCTTGTTAGTCCAGCCAGGTGTGTTTAACTAATGAAGCCTCTTTGCCCATTTATGATCAGCAGTGAGTTAGGCGTAGTCAAGCACTGCTAAGATGACGACGACCAGTACCTCCTACTTTGATCCTCATTACGGCTCTGAAGAAACATAGGGGTAACATCACGGTGGCTTTGTTCATCACTTTTATAGTCATAGTTTATAGTTATATGTTCACAGCTTGATATCACTGCAGCCCCCTAGTGGCTGAAATAATCTGATATTGCAAGTTCAGTGTCACAGCAGCTTATTTCCAACCAGGCAGGACAAGAACCTGAAACAAAAAAGAGCCGCAGCAACGATCGAAATATGTTGTGAGAATGGCTTAGTTAGAGGCAACACCAGGCTAATCAAAGCTGGAACAAAGAAGAGGGAACGGCAGTCTAGTGGCTCGCTTCTGACGCAGCTTCATTATCACTTTATATGTGAATGGCCCTCATGAATGACTTCTAAACTGGAACAATAAGCAGCCGAGGGAGGATGTTTGGTGACGGACTTCTTCCCTGATTAAAACTACCTCTGTAATTACTATACACGACGGGGACAGACAGGGTCTTCTGCTGACTTGACGAGTGTTTTGTTTCAGAGTTAACATGCTCCAATTCACCTGTCCCCGCGAGGCGCTCCATGCACCTCGCCACTGTGCCTTTGGCCCCTCTCAGCTACTGTAGCTGTCTGCTGTGTGTCTAAACCGGAGTGGAGGCCTGCTCCTAATCATAGCAGTCACTCATCTGAAAGGACCCCCCCCCATGTGTGTTTACTGTATATATATATATATATATATACAATGTTTACAAGCTCGTGCGATTGTTGATTTAACTAAAGGGACGGTGTTTTAAAGCTCAGTGGGATTCAATGGAGCTGCCTTAAATTTCTACCGATGAGGGAGGCAATTATTACTGATTTTATATCAGCCGTGTTCTGCTGTCAGTCTAAATTCTTATGACTCTGTCACTCTGCTAAAAATCTGTGATGCAAAGCTAAATTAGATTTGCTCATGTTGTGTTTGACTGGCAGGCATTGTGTGCAATGGACAAGTGGGAGCCGCATGAATGGGGGTGGGAAACATTGGTTATATCTCAATTCTCCTGCTTTTTTTTTTGCCTTTTCTTTTTTTTCTGAAGCAGGTCCCCATTCATGGGTGATTAACAGGCAGATCAGGGAGGTGGGCAGTGTTGCTTGGATGGCTTTGACTAATCTAACTGCTGCTGCTGCTGCTGCCTCACTTGGGTAATAGCTACAGGCTGGCTTGGAAAGCTCAGACAAGCAATGAAGAGAAACATTCAAACTACTGTACGGAGCTCCACTCTCCCAAGCCGAAAAAATCCTGCATGCTCACTTTTTACGCAGCCACGTGAAACACGGCAGAATGTGACTGGTCTGATTGACAACGCCAGAGATTACACTGATTATTGGATGTTGCAGGAGTGAGAACAAGCTCGCACACGTCAATGCCGTGGCATATCGACAGTAAAATGTAAACAACAGCCTAATCCAAATGAGAGTGACCAGCATTTTGGTTGCTGTTGGTGTCCTGGATAAAAACAGGCCTCTGTTGTGCTTGCTCTTGAGTGGATTAAACGACGTTATCAGTGGGTGACACCAATCTTATCTAATGTGAGTTACAGTGTGCCAACTATCTGATAGCTTTTGAATGAACAGTATGTATTACTGTTGCCAAAAGGGGACTCGCAATCGAAACAATGAAAGCAAAAGAGGTAGTTTGGTGACATCGGGAAGCAGCATGGGATCCTGGGAGTTTCCATTATCAGACTAGAATTGCAGCTGTAGAGGAAAGGCAGTAGAGTGGATACCTCCACGGAGGCTGAACAGCCCCCTTCAATCCAATCAAGCCTAACCACCGATGGTACTTTTCCGTATCCTCATTATCTCATCGATGGTAGTTTCAGGTTTCTATTAGATACATTAGAAACCGCATCAAATTAGACACACACCCACATAAATATGCCTTTGCTATCAAGACCTAGCCACTACTCCCTGAGAAATTAACAAAACTGTTGAAAAGCGCCCTATCTCGGAATGTTAAAGTGAAAAAAGCATTCCTGGATCCGTACCAACAGTTAAGGGGATCTATTCTGGGCTGAGACCCATCCTTCATCCAAGTTTGCGGAAATCCGTTAAGTAGTTTTTAGTCTAATCTTGTTGAACAAACCGACCAACAAACAAAGAAACAGACACGGATAAAAACAAAACCTCCTTGGTGGAGGTTACAAAAATATTTCCGTCACCGCCAGATAAATGTATCTGACGGTGAGATGAGTGGATTTATTAACGTCCCTCCTCGCTCTTGGACGCACCATCTGGTGTTTACCTGGAAGTTGCAGCCAAATGAAATGCACTTTTACCTTTGGGTTTGAACAGTGTGGGAAACCTTTGGGCTAGTGTAATATAGAACTAAGGTCTAGCTGTTTTCAGACAATTTAATACAGAGATGTTACATATTATATCTCTCATATATGTACATTACACCTCTTTTGCCCATTGTTCTCTCAGTGGCAACTGACTTTTTAAACTATGGATGTTGTTGCCGATTCTTTTACGTGATAATTTGTCTGTGCTGGTGGCTGATCGTTAAAGAGGAAACACAACCTCAGTTTTTTTAAGTTTGGCTGACCAAAAGAATCCAGCTGAACTGAATTTAAATTAGTCTTGAGAACACGAGGATGTCTGACTTTTGCTTCACTGCAGGGGGTGGAATAAAGATTTTGAGTTTGACGTGGAGTGAATGAAGCGACACCTTGACCACTCAACAGCCTCGCTTTTCACCCAACAGCAATAGAAATATTGCTCCACCTAGTGGAGGTAGCAGATATAGGTGTTACATGGCCTGACATGATCTCACTCCTAACTCAATATTTGCAGTGGGGTTTTTTTTTCTTCTTCTTCTTCTATTTTGTATTTTATTTTATTTTTTTAAAGATCCATGTCAACTGTAAAGGGAGGCCGGGGAGGGTCTCCTGCTCTGTCTGCTCCTATCTAAACTGTGCAGGAGAAAACAAACCCTTTCTTTGAGATGGAGATAAATAAAATGAAATGAAAGGACGGAGCGCGGTGGTGAGGGGGGAGAGGAGAGAGGACTGAGAGAGAAGGAAAAAAAAAATTAAACAAACTTGCAGGAGACATTGTAATGAAATCAAACACAGACGGGCTCATCCTGAGAGCTTCCCCGCAAACAGCACCGCACTGAGCGCGGTGCCCTATTTCCAGGCGGCTCTGTCTACCTGCGCTGAGCCCCTCCCCTTCCCCCCCCCCCCTCTCTGCCTCCCCTCCTCCTCCCTCCCTCCCTCCTCCTCCTCCTCCTCTCCCCGTCCCTCGGAGTTTGTGTTGCACTCGTTGCAGTAGGAGGGTCCATGTGCACCGAATGACGTCGCTCTGACTTCAAGTCCGACCGACTCCTTCGTTTGTTTTTAATACTCTTTTCCATCCAGGCCCCCGGATCGCTAATCTGCGAAATTGCGGCCATAATGTGAGATCATCTGCCGCTGTCGTCCGACCCGTCGCTGTCGTTCGTCCTGTCAGGAGCGAGAACCCGCTCCGCTGTGGAGGATTACTACTGATAATACGCAGTCCACTTCTCCAGTGTGCGTCCTCAGCTGTCAAACTGAAAAACTATGTATTGGGAAGAGTAGACAGAGCACATTTGTTGATATTTATTGACTTTGCTTCGCGTGTCTTTTTCTTCTTCTTCTTCTTTTTCTTCTTCTCTCTCCCCCTGTCCTCTGGATTTATCGCTGCCCAGCAACACGGCCACCTGACAACTCTGAATGTCGTAATTAAGGTAAGAAAAGGACAGAGCTCTGTGTTTGACTCTTAACGATTTGAATTTATTTATTTTTTTTGGTGGTGGGGGGGCTCTCGGATGAGAATGAAAGCAAACTCACTCTCCCCCCCTTTCAGTGCATCTTCCCCCTCCGGTGCATTTGCTGTGAGGGAGATTTTCTTTTTTTTAAATAACTTTCACCCGGGACTGTCAGCCCCTGCGTTCTGCTCCCTATTTAAAAAAAAAAAAAAAAAAAAAGTCGCCAAGAAGTTTACGCACAAACAAACCCATGAAAACAAATAATGTCATTCAAATCAACAGCAGTTTTTTTTTATATATAAATGTATTTTGTTGTCGTCTGCGCGCACCTGTTAAGAGCTGCCGAGAAAGAAAATAAACAACGTTGTGATGTCAAATTCCGTTTTAAAATCACCACTTCGGTAATCCGTGCGTCCTCGCGTCTGCGCTCGTCCAGTCAAAAAATCCGCACTCGGGACGACTTTAAAAATCAAAATCAAACAACTTTAACAGCCAAATTAATTAAATAAATCTTCTTGTGCTTATTCTGCGCCAACGCAAAATGGAGAGATATGCAGAGAGTTGCCCCTCAACAAGAGGCAGGAGAATCGCGGCAGGAGTAAGAGAGGGAGGGAATCATCAGGCTGATATCTCTTTTATTTCTCTGTCTTTTTTTGTTGTTGTTGTTTTTCATTTCTGTATGCAGGGACGTGCACACGACGTGCATGCGATATTTCGCTGGCAACCTGGATAACTTTAACTCAAACCTTGGCTACTTCACAGCCTCCTCGGAGAGCGCACCGTTTCATGCAGAAACGCGCGCTCAAAGCGTCCCCTGAAGCGATGCGCCCTCACTGCGACCTGTTTCTGTCAAGTGTGCGGTCAATAGCATGCGTTTTAGCCGCTTCTGGCCACAAAAAGCAACATTTCAAGTTGTGTCGCAGCTATGTTGTGGCTGCAAAGAGCAATAACTATTGAGTGACAGCCGTCGGACCAATCCGCGGTTTGCCTCATAGGGCTGGTGGATTTCTGTCCGAGCCGTCCAATAGGGGCGCAGCAGAGGTGGGGATTTAAAAAAAAAAAAAAAAAAAAGCCCAGGCGACGTCACGCAGACACGTTAACCCCTTGCGGTGCACTTTTCTTCCAACTTATCACAATGTGCATCTCCTGTAGTGTAGGGATAGGGAGCTTTATCTGCGAGAGAAGGGAGGAATACTGCACGGACTGGCTTTGGACTTTAAATAAGATGATAAGATTTTCAAAATAAGTCAAATCTGTTGTGTTTTACATGGAGGTGAAATAATTCCGCTTCTCCAAACAGCCCTCCTTTTTTTCCCTTTGCTGTGCCTTTTTATCCAATGACCTGTAATTTACTGCTTTCACAGAAATATAAACCAATAGATCTAAGATTAATTAGCATATTCCTTTGTCTCACATGAGACCTTTAATCTGTGCCTAGAGGTAGACACCCTCAATACACCTGCCACTCAACAGTTTTAATTAAAACCAGCGCCTTGTGCTCTGCTGCAAACATCTCCCATCCTTTTCTCTCCTTTCTTACTTCTTCCTTGTTTACCAGGTGAATCAATGAGCCAGCAATGGAGACCAAAAGATACCAAAGTTTCTTTGATGGAAGCGATACAGAGAACAGATGGTCGCAGGTCCCCAGCACCATGGAGCACTGCTGCAGCACAGAGGATTCAAGTCTGACCAACAGTGATATCCTGATGGACATAGTCAATGTGAGCTGCCCTGCTGGAAGCCCGGCCACCGACTGCAAAGACAACAATACAAAGAAGCAGGAGCAGCCAATGCTTCGGCTCAGCCAGAACCAGCCATTTGTTCTCCCACACTTCAACAACTCTCTCCATGGTCATAAGCAGGAAATGGACTCCAAGGAGCTTTCCAAGACTGTGGCTGAGTCTATGGGCCTGTATATGAATGCTGCCAGGGAGGCAGACTTTGCCTTTAGCCAGCACGGGGGCAGTACCAGCCCTGGGAAGATGTATCCAGTGTGTGGGCGGTCTCTAGAGGAGAACCAGTGTGGCTCCACAAAAAGCCCCAAGTTAAAGCCATTTGGTTTCCAGCAGCCCAGCACCACTCCCAGAGAATGCACCGCTGGGACTCCAGTTAGCTCAGCTACAATGCTGGCTTCATCTCTGTCCTGCAGCCCGCAGACCTCCAGCTCCATCTCAAGCCCTGGTGGAAGCAACAATATGGTGTCCTCAACCACCAGTCCTCCTACGTGCTTTGGACCAGTGTGCTCGTCCGTCGGCAGTCCGGTGAGCCAGACGTCTTGTGCCGCAACTCTGGCCAACATCAAGCGCAGGAATTCAGCCACATGTAGCCCCGTAGAGTCTAGCACAGTGGGCTCACCACCACTCACCAGCCCGCTCAACATCATGAGGTCCCCCATGTCCAGCCCTCAGAGTATGAGTAGTGTGAGATCGCCTCCGTCCTGCAGCACTACCTGTAACATCAGGTCTTCAGTCTCGAGCCCCACAGGTGGCAGCTGCACCAGCACTGCCAACAACTGCAACACAGTAAGGCCCTCCATCTCCAGTCCGGCCACTGGGAGTGCCATGGCGGTCAGCAGCCCTCAGAACCCCTCCTCAGCTGGGTTTCCTGTGTCCAGTCCTGCTGGCGGACTGGGTTTGGTGCAGAACGACACCAACAGCCCAGAGGCGGCAGGTCTGACCAGAGACACAGACTTCAAGAACTTTGAATTCCCCAAAGTAGAGATGGTAGACGGGGAGGTGTTCAACGTCGGCTTAGACCAGATGGGCATGGTTAAGTACATCAAGAACGAGCCCGGAACTGACTTCAGGAGCATGTGTTTAGGCAGCTCCAAATGTAACGCGAGTAGCACACCTTTTATCACCCAGATTAAGAGTGAGCCAAACAAAAATGAGGGATGTATGAACCAACCGCCCTACGGTGAGCAGTCACCATCTCTTGGTCTCTTCTCTGCGTCTGAGACAACCTATTTGTCCATGAGGAATAACATTGATGAATACAGTCTTTCTGGTATCTTAGGCCCCCCTGTCCCCTCTATGAATGGGAACTATGAGCCTGATGTGTTCTCCAACAATGTCCTGTCGAAAGGGGTTAAGCAGGAGACCAATGATGGCAGCTATTACCAAGAGAATAACAGCATGCCCACATCGGCCATTGTTGGAGTTAATTCCGGTGGACATTCATTCCATTACCAGATTGGAGCGCAAGGAACAATGTCTTTCACGCGGCATGATGTGAGGGACCAGTCCAACCCTTTGTTGAATCTAATTTCGCCGGTAACGGCGTTAATGGAGTCGTGGAAATCTCGGCCAGGCATGTCACAGGGGTCACTGTCAGCCAGAGGCGAGGGATACCCGGGTCAGAACTGCATCACAGACAGGTAAGAAGTCGTCTCTGTGCAATCTGAGTGCCTTTCTGTGCGTCTCTTTCAGACGTTTTGCCTAAAGTGATATGTTTTCTGAGTTGTGATGAATATTCAGCTTTACAGAGAGAGGCAGTTAAATCCTTTTTTTATGTCAGTATAGCTGGATAATAACTGCTCTCTTCAGAGGATCAGATAGATGGAGGGCCAGTTACATTCAGACTCGTATTGCTCAAGGGATTTAGGGCGTTTGCTTTGAATAGTGCAAAAATAATAACAACTGCGGGGCTTGGGAAAGGCAGCGGGATACTGGCTGGGGGGGGCAGGAATTAAAGGAAGGGGTGCAGGTCATTGTTATAGTAGCATGTGATCACAACATCATCTCTGCTAGCACTGCCTTGTGTTCTACTGTAACACAGAGGCAAAGTTTACCTCTTATCAGGGGCCTGTGCGTGTGTGTACAACAACAAAATTTATTGGGCTGTTATCAGGAGGTCCGGCTAAGACCTTGTGTAATGCAAATATCTGTTTTTATGGGCCCTAGGCCATTGGCAGCATCGTAAATTATGAATGATTGATCACATGCTTTTGTTGCCAAACTGATGAAATAAACAGTTGCTTTTGTGAGGGTGGGGGCTACAAAAACAAACAGGCCAAAGGGGGAAAAAAAAAATCATTAATAGCCGCCAATCTGGCAAAGTGCAACTTTGACACAGTTGTTTTGCTTCCAGTGAATTCTGTTGTCCTAGTTGCATGTGAGGCTGAAGGAAGTAAAACTATCATCAACACATGTAACAACAGCAAGCCATAATTCAGACCATGAAACATATGGTGACATCATTTAAACACATTATGTATACTCAGGAAATCAGAGGAGGGCTTTGTGATTCTGTATCTGGGGAATTAGGGTGTGATTTGATTTTTTTTTTTGCATTTATTTACTGTCTGTTGCTGTTCTAATAAAACACATTGTTATCATCCATTATTCCAAAGGATGTTATAAATTCAGTTTTTATGAGCCGTTGCAAGGAAGCACAAAATAAAGTCATAAATGACTTCCTGTTTACTTGGCACGGCTGGAGAGTCAGATGCTTGCTGTAAGAAAGGTACAGTACTTGAGCTGCTGCTGCTGCTGGGATGTCGCTCTGCTACGCTCGACTGTGAATTGACCGTGACAATTCCAGACCGACTTTGGCCCGTGATGTTGCACAGAATCTCAAAAATGGAGGTTTATGAGATCAAAAGTTTCCATGATTGAATCTGGAGAAACCAACTTTGCCGATCTCAATGCTCTGCCATTTTTCAGTTGTCTGCTTACATTTTCTGTTTTTTTATTTAGATTTGAGGGACCAGTCTGGAGGGAAGGACTGGGAGAAAGTCGGTTTATATTCTCACGGGTCATCGACTGAAAACTGATTTACCCTGACTTACAAATGCAATGTGAAATATTGCTGCTGATGCTGGTTGTCAGTGTCATGTATCTACCTTTATACTGTCGTCTTTTACTAGAAGTTATCCATCTGGTGCCAAGCCTCGCTGATAACAAGACGAACTCCTAAATATTTTACCTAATTTGTAGCTCTTGAAATCACTACATTACATTTATTGTCCTAGTTACATTTTTGATCTCCTATAATAAGCACAATGCACACGTGTGTCTGCTTATCTTATCGTCAGTATTTTCTATGTCATCTCTGTTTATTCAGCTTTATGTGTGCGGTATGCGATCGTCTGGAGAGTACATACTCCATCTGTGTGTGTGTGTGTGTGCCCGTGTGTGCCATAACAAGGCTCGCAGCTCTGAGGAGACTGATACAGCCCCGTTACCTTGGAGGCGACCCATATGGCAGGAGGCAAAGCGATGTTGACGGGATCACTGCCACCTTGGTCCTAATGAGATCCAGCTTAGCCCTAATGTCAGACAGGATGACAGTAAGAGGTGGGCCACATGGCAGCCATCCAGGCAGGAAGGCAGGGAGGCAGGAGGCAAGCAGACACAAACAAACACACATATACATATGTACATACAATAAATGCATACACCGGCACACATACACACAGTATAAATACAGAGATGTCTTAGGTAGAGTGCAAGAATCTAAAATTTTTCAGAGGTTGCTGCCTACTTTCAGCGCCGTCTAACACCAGTAGTATTGTATTGATTGACAGCTATACTTAGACATAAACATTGGCTTATTCTACCCTGCCGGAAAATCTTAAAGTGCATTGCAGGAAATCTGTGCACTGTCGAGCTTCCGACTGACTACAGTACATGGCACCCGGGCCCGAAATTTCATAGGCGAAAAATGTTACGTAACCATTAAAAAGCACAACTAAAACTCTTTGATCCGCTGAAGCCTTGGATGACAGAGTGTAAAATCCCTTGGCTCTTTTTTTTCTCACTTTGGTTTCCTCTGTAAATGGTTTTAATTAAAAATGGCTGCTCATCTGAGCAGTCTGGATTACTTTGTGCAAAACATTTTAACTCAGATTCAAAAGAGCAGAGGAAGGGGGAAAGAAAATGAGTCGCGCTCACCAGAATTGTTGTATTCATGTGATGTTTGGTTTAAACTGAATTCTTTGGCAAGCTAGGTGGCTGGAATAGTGAATTTTCAGATGCTGAGATTGTCTTTCTTTAACAAATAAGTTGAGTTCCTGTTTTTTTTTATTCTCGTGAGTTTAAAAAGCTCTGCAGTACGGTTTGAAGACCACACTGAAAAAAATCTGCTTTGTAAGAAATATATAAATATGGAAATGATAATAAAATGACCTACATTAGTGCGCTGGATTATGTTTGCACCCTGCTTAAATCTCCAAATCTCTTTTCACCCTATTTAGGGCATTTTATTTTGTGCTGGTTTTCACAGTAATGTTTCACCAAATAGAATTACTTTTAAAACTTGTCAGCCCTCTGACCTAATAAATTCATAATCTGACAAATGGTTAAAACTCAAAATAGGAGCCGACGATGTATTTTTTTCCTTTTTAGATAAGCTCCCATTGAGGATTTTTAGCCTGTCTTAACAGCCAATGTGAGTAGCAGCACCTCACTATAGGTTGACATTTCCCTTGCTTGTAGCTTGCAGCCAGTTGCCGTGGATCAACGGAGTGCCCATCACGAGGAAGTACCAGATTCGAGTGGGGAGAATGCTTTGCACTGGACTCTGGCCAACTCTCAATGTTCTGCAGAGGGATGAAAAGGCATACTCCTGAGAGCACACTAATAAGGCTTTAATTGTATGTTCCTCCACTAAATTAATGGATGGAAATGATTTGATTAATTCAGACACTGCTGGATACTAATATCCAATTAAATCCAAACACCAGGCATGCACAGGGGCTCCCAGTGCATTATGGGTTCCTGACTATAAAGCGGGCAGCTGCTTGTTTGGGTTGTGAAAAAAAGGATGTTACAGGTGAAGGTGTTGGGGAATGGCTGCAGATCTTGGAAGTTGCCTTATTTCGCATGCAAGTATATTTATTATGCGCATTAAAAAAATTAAATAATTCAATACACAGTCAATACGATCATTCAATTATGGGAAATTTGATCAAAAGCACATACCATGCTGCTGACAGGTTTAGGTTTTTTCCTATTGGTTTCGTTCTTTTTCACTGTGTACCTTAACCGATCAAATGAAATCTAACGACTGTCGGGTAGCTTTAGAAAAACACACATGGACCTTCTTTTGCTTACTCTTTTGATGCTATCTCGAGTGCAACCCGAGATCAGAGAGCAGAGCCGTGTCATACCCTCTTAAACAAGATATATAGTTCATATGAATAAGGTTCTGCAGAGGAGCGTGTGAGACAAACATAATGAAGACATTTTCTCTACTTACTTAATTTATGTGACTACCAGCGAGTGCACTGATAAAAAATAATGCAGCGTGCAGCAAGAGAATTATCCACATTTAATGAATAAATTGGGTTCAACCAGTTGAGGGTTAAAGTCATCATGTGCTCAATATTATACAGTACATTCCTTCGAGTCTTACCGCAGAAGTGTCATTTCACTTAATGAGAAAAGATGGATTTAATTTATTTAGTTTCATTCATCTATATGTGGCAGTTTATGATTAATCCACATCGCGTTGGGGTTTGAGAGGACATCGGGTGATTAGGTCAAGCTTTTCAGTTCGATTGAAATGCTGTCGCCAACTGTGTTGACATTCAAGTTATTTTTTTGTTTTTCACAAGCAAAAATGCCAATCGCCTGCTGGTTGCGGCTTCTTAAATGTAAGGAATATGCTGCCTTTCTTTGTCATTTATTTAGCGTAGTATTTGTAACTTTTCGGCATCATGTAGACCAAAGGATTTGTTGATTAATCTTGAAAATTGGAGCTAAACTGATACATCCATTGGCTGATACTATATGCGGATATTGGCCTATTGCAGATATATTAGCATCGGTGTATATGTTGTCTGTCATGATAGCTTTTCTTTTTTACTTTTATTGAAAACATCCTATCTCCGTTGAATACTGTTTTCACATGTGTTCGATGAGTGCATTTGAGGCGTCACTGCGAAAAAAATGTGTGCGGCCAATACGTTTATATTGGACTTGTTCTCTCCCTTATATCCGTATCAGTCGGTCTTTAATGAAAATAATTGTTAGCAGTTATGATAGAATAATACATACCTTACGGAACATAATGTTATTGTAAATCAGTAGCAATATGCAGTAAAGCTGTGTGACATTTAAAACATATTAAATATGTCACTAAAGAGATGGGTAAATACTAAACCATACTATCTATATGTGCTTGAAGAAGAATAAATGATTTAAAGTGTAACATTCTTCATGTTTCATGTGTTTCACATGCACTGAAATATGCTGAAAATGTCTTCTGAACTGTTGTCATAGCACTTTGGGGCGAGTGCATGAATAAATCACTCTCTGTGTGCGCGGCTCTTTGGCAGTTCAAACTTGCCTTTCAGTGCAGCAGTCCAGTCCAACAGTGAGTGATGAAAATTAGCTTGTTCCCTCAAGCAGAAATTAGCCATGTTTTTTTTTTCTCTACATCGAGCTCAAGAATAAAGACAGTCAGTGCTGTAGTTGCAGAAAATCAACCTGTGAATCAGGTCACGAGTGTGACACTGTCTGGCTCGTTGAGGCAAGCAAAACTACTTGTGTACATTTTTAGCATAATAGGATTTGTCATGCCGAAGGAAAGCCTTGAAGCGCATGAAGCTGAAGCTCTTAAAAATAGACAAATAGTTGAACAAAATGAATCTAATTGTTTCAATACTTCCTCCCTGATGACATAAATACCTATGCATGGCTAAAGAATGAAGCGAAAACATTTAATGAATAAAATAACTCAATGAAAAAAAAACTATGAATACATAAAGCCCACAAGAATCCATGTTTTTTTTTTTTTGTCTTCTGGGCAGCCAATCACTCATTGGTGTGGGTGGATTTGGAGGCTTCTTAGAGGAGAATGGTGAGGCATTATTAGTAGTAAGAACTGGTGAAATTCTCCCGTCTGCTGTTCTTAAAATATAAGAATCTATCCTTTAGAAATGAATGCTTTGTTAAGGTAAAAGCTCCTTGTCTGGCATTTTAGATTTTGGCTGTGAATTGAACATAAAGGGTAAAAGGGTTAATCGGCCATGTTTAGGCTGTGCAGAGATTTGTGGCTGATCTTGATCTCATTTTAGAGATATTTTCACACTGCTCCTACAGAGAAGTAGCTTAATGCTATTAATGCTATTTGACAGCCTCATGTTGGGAAGCAGCCTATTTAACTTTCACTGGGTTTTTTGCTGCCCAACAACTTGACATTAATTGATACCGAGGACTTTCTTAGTTTGGTCGCAATTGTTGACAGGACTCGTATGTCAGTGACCGGCAGAAGGCCACAATCTGCCTGAAAATGGTGCAAAAAGTTAGCATTATTTACAGAACATCACCCAAGTAAAGCCACTTAAAGTTATGCGTTCATTCAACATATCCTCCGTCTATTTTTTTTTTCATGTGGTTGTGAATCTGCTAGTCAACGAGGTAAAAATACCAATAAATACCACAATCTCTACGATTTGCCTGGAAAGTAGATTGTACTATACACTTCTGAATACCCCTCTGGCTCGTATGGACATACAATTATACAGAATGAGCTCTCAGCCAGTTTGGGTTGGAGCCATTCCTGTAAGTCACATGAACGTGCATTGACTACACAGACTGACCTGTAGCTCTCTCTGGCTAGGAGGGACTAGCAGCTAGCTAGCATCGTTCCACACGCTCTTTTAGCTTTTTGTAGCCTAACAAATACATTAAACTCTGTTCAATGCCTTGGAAAAAGGCTACCTGGTTGCGACAGTAACTCCTTACTGCTGTAGATGTGTGCTTTGTGCTCATGTTAGCCGCTGGATGATTCTGTTGCTGCTGCTGCACTTCTGTTCTTCAGGTCAGGGGCTGTGTGCTTCGTGCTACTCGGTTAGCGGTTGAATGATAGTCCATCACTGCCACTGGTGCTCAGTCGTTGTTTGGCTCACAGGCTGTTGTCTTAGTGCTACTGAGTTAGCTAGCTGCTGAACATGTTTGTCACTGCTAACTCTATCCAGCTACTTCGTATGAAACACTTATTATAATAATTAAAAAAATATTATGGATGTGAACAACATACATGGCTATTGCTAGCAGTTACCACTCTCAAGCTAGCATGTTAGCATAGGGAAGTTTTGGCTGCACTTTCTCTTCCATTCTTGTTTGACTAGCTCACTAATAGCTTCAGCAATATGTAATAGCAATTGTCAGATCATTTCATTTATTGACTGCTGTCAGGATGTTAAGATATTTTCTACAAATATATATATAAAACGAAACATGCTTTTAGAATAACTTATCAACCCCAGATGAGTTGTAGCATTTAGCAACTGAAAGGCCAGATAATTCCCTCAGGAGTTGACGGCAACCAAAACAGAGCTGTAAGAAGGTGTAAATTGGCAATTTAAGGTAGTAAGGTCGCCACAAGAACTTTATGAGGTGATAATATCTCACTGTTGTGTTCACAGCTCGTTCGACTCGCTGAAAGTTCAATGTGTTCTGATTTTAAAGGGGAAAGTTAAGGTTCCTGCAGAAACGCTGCTCCCACTGCTATCACCATTTTGAGTTTTAGAGCAGCTCTGTTAAATACCACAACACTCTTGCTTTTCCTGTCAACTGCTCACTGAATACATTCATTGAGTTCATGTTTGTGCGCCTGTAGGAAATACAGTACCCTCAAACTTTTGGCTGATCTTGATCTCATTGTTGTTGGTCTTTCTTTCTTACCTTATACCCAGATGAGAAGGGGAAAAAAAGCTTTATCAGGAAAACAGAGAGAAGCCACAGATCTGATTAAACATATCCTACAATGTTATCCTAACAGGTATATCCATGAGGGTAGGGTGAAAGCGAGCTTTGTTTTCCAGCTTTATGAATGGATGCCTCTTACCGTGTGCTACCAGAGCGTAGGAGTAAATGCCTACCGCGGATGTAATCTCTTTAAAAAGAAGACCAAGATGATACTGTGTGGCACAATGATCGGTTGCCTTTGTTGCACAGAAAAGAAACCATGTTAAAAGTCTCCACTCTTCCTCTCCCACGCAGAGCCACGCACACACACATACACACATACACACACACAAGCGCACAACCCGGCCGCCAACAACAACAACAACAGCACACATTCTAGGCCGGACTTGACACCCCAATAAAAGTGTGGTTACTGCTGGCCGGGGCTCCTGGGATTTGAATGCGTGTCTTGTCCTCATTTGAACTTCTTCCTGAAGCACAGTCTGGTGACAGAGGGCCAGATTTCCGCCAGGCCGGTCCTGTAGTCGGGAGTTTTCTCCCTGTTACCTACCGCTGACATTCCCTTCTGTTGTTGGGGTCATTACCAAACTGCATAAAGGAGGCGGAAACCAAATACCAGGGCTGCAACAAAGCATAGTGCATGCTTCTGTTTCGTGATGAATGCCTCGATTTTTATATCGTGCCGCTGTGTGAAATCCTGCAAAGAGCTGAATGGCAGTACTTTGTTTACCTAGCACGCAAGTAGTCTTGAAGATCTCCCACAAGTAGTCTTCGGGATCGCCTTAGTCATGCGCTTTGTAGTTCGGCCTCTGTGAGGAGGAGAAGCTGAATGAAACGCACCGTCATCGGAGATGGCGTAGCAACATGCTGGTGTCAGTAATATAAAGTGACTACAAGGAAATATGCACATATTAAATCACAAATTACAAAGATTAACTGGTCATAAGAGCCTATCAGCATTGTCATAAATAAAAAAGAATTGTTTGTTGAGCTAAATGCAGGCAGATGTCTAATTCATTGGTTGGACATTATTCAGTCAGGGCTATAAAAAGGAATGAGATCTATATTTCATTTTCGGTGGCGAGGATGCTGAGAGAACCCATCTCGACTCTCTCGGCGTATTATTGTCTGCCTCTTGTATGCTGATACACTTGACTGAGCAAACAAGGCATGCCTTTATCATTCATGTTTAATTAGAGTTTGCCCAAGTGTTCATGCCAAAGTGCTTAAACACAGTGTTTGTCTTGTCACTTCCTCCATGGAAAGGATGCCATAAAGGAAGGAGCTTCAAAAATGTTAATTGTTCAGCTTGAAAGGTTCCCAAAGTAGGTCATGCACAGTTGGCTCAAATAAAGTGTGAGTGTGTGCGTGTGTGTGCGTGTGTGGGGGGGGGGTTACACACACACACACACACACACAAACAAACAATAAACACACACACACACACACAAATGACACGCATCCACCAACACTGTTACGTCAGCAGAACCCATGATTCAGAAAAGTGCCGCAGCTGACTGTGACTTTAAGCATTAATTACTCTGTCGATAACTTCAATCGTAACACAAATGCCCCCGAAACCAGAGCAAACAGTTAGAAATCATCCGTCAAGCAAACGGGAAAAAAGCCTGAAAAGAAAAGTCGACCTCTCTTCAGGTTTTTAAATTGTTTGAAGGCTTTTTTATGCTGATATTATTTTAGCAATTTATTTTCCTCTTTCAGTTGATACATCTATTTGCCCCGCTGACTAGATGTTTTTTTCTGAGATTACATTTTTAATTATTATGTTAAATAAATTATTAGGTGGCTTTATCTAAACTGGGGTATTCTTTAAAATGTAAATTCAGTTGTATGTGTGGGACCAGAATGGATTTTCTATTAAATACATCACACTGGCACTGCTGCTGACACATCAGATGTCACAAGGCTAATGTGTGGTGTGCTGTACATCCTTCACGTATATAAAAACACACTGTGTATCCTCTCATGTATATTCAAATCCCAGAAAACGCCCACGAATGTTCATGTGTTAGCCTTGAAAATGTATAATTAATCTTTTTTAAATGGCCATCGCGGTTTTGACCTAGAAAACCCATTTGCTGGGTATCTCCTCCGAGCTAAAAGCTAAATGATTTGTGTCCTCTGTCAAGGATTTATTTAAATCCATAAAATACTAAACCCCAGTCATTACGGATCCAGAACTCCAGGTGCACAAATCATGTGTGTAGCGCCGCGGCAGCTCATGACACACTGACCCAGCAGGTACAAGAAGGGCTTCCAAGGATCAGTTGACGGCTCGAAGTAAAAGATACTTAGTCATACCGAACCTGCTCGGAGGGATCATTTTCTTGCGTGACGCTGCAAGAGGCTAAGTATGTTTGGCAGGAAGTGTAATAAGATTTTCAGTAGAAGAGGGAAGAAAAGTCATAATTGAAGGGAGACTAAAGGGTCAGCTCTCTCAAATTACACATAAACACACACAACAACAAAAAAAAACATTTTTTTCTTTCTTGTCACAGGTTGTGTCTGGTTATGCAGATAGAAATGAGGTCTCTATTACCAGACAGGTTTATTGGAAATACTTTCTTTGCCCTATGAAAACTGTTGGCAGAGTTAAACCTCAGTACATTTCTGATACCAACAGGAATGTGTCTGCAGTGCAGAGTACCGTCGACCATCTCTGGCTCTGAAAAGTAGCATTAAATCGCAGAAAGTTTGTGGTATAACCAAAATGTTGCCAATTTTCAATCACTTAATTGAGAGTTGTTGCTGCTGCCTGTGTTTCAAATTCAGACGATGGCTCATTTTGTTAAATGCTATATATGCTAAAGGGAATATTAAATTCTAACATTCAAACAATTAGACCACTGCGATATTGGGGAGCAAAAAACAAATCAATGTTTCCTTATGTACATAGAATAAAGACACAAACCCATTTTTTTTCAGCAGCAGCAGCCAGCAGTCCCTGAAATTAGGTTTACAAACAGTGTTATATAAACCTAAACATCATACTTGAGTAAAAGTACAGATATTGTGTGAAATTAGATATTACTTTTGTAAAAGTGAAAGTCACCTGCAGAAACAGAATTTGAGGAAAAGTCTGGTATTATTGAAGTATCTGATATTAAATTTGCCTGCATCTCAAAATTACAAGTAAAAACCAATTGTCCATTATACACTCTATACTACAGGTCAAGTGATTATTGTCCTGGCTGATTATCAGAAACAGTGTTTGTTTTTTTGATACCATTGTCGGTAAAATAAATTTGCCTCCAGATAATCGAAATACTCAAGTAAAATACTCAAGTACAGTACTAGGAAAAAGATCACAGATTCAAACATAACAGAGGCAGAATATTTTACTTTTAAACAATAAACTTTATCGTTCACAATGACGTCAGTGTAATGAAACAGGAAACTTAACTGGGAATTAAATTATTATAGATTACCTGAATAATATTTTTGGGCATTATATTCTATCAAAAAAAAAAAACATCTGTCACATCTGCTGATGTGGTTTATCCGTTAGGCTCTACAAATAATACCCAGCAGTCTAGAGATCCCAAAACTAAGCCCGTTGAGAGTAGAGTTATCCGCATAGATAGGTGTTACTAGGTGTAAGTAGAAAATGTGCTTTCTTCTTTTTGTTTAATTTGAATTGATGTCACAGAATCATGATTTGGTGACTTGGCAGCCGTTATGTCATTCTAATGAACGGTGGGCGGCATTTGTTTTCCGATCATAGTGAGAACAAATGACTTTGCATTTGGTCTTCAGGCAGTTGAACTGTCTAAAGAAATGAGCCCATTTCGTCAGGAAGACACAGTCAGACTGTTGATGCGACACCGTGATGGCATTAACTCGGTGCCGTCCACAGCTCCGGGAATTACTCAGATCTGGCCATTATCCCTGTAGAGTTTACTGCACTGTACCTGGCACCGGCAAACATTCCCCTGTTCGATGTCTGCTTTTTGTTTCGCCTGCCTTCCCTCTGACTTGGCTGCGGCTGCCTGTTTCTCTCTGCTCTGAAAGGGAGACAGTCTGGAGCTTTTTTTGGGTATGGACTGTTAAGCAGGAGCTTTCTCTTTTATTCACAATCTCACTCAGCTGCCGGACCTTGAAGAAAAATGAAAGACGCTGACGCACCACTATGCTGTTTCTCTGGACTTTCATCAAAGCAGCGGCAGACTCGTGCAGCCTTACACTCTAACACCTTGATTAATTTATTAGTTGTCAAACCACACACAGGCACTCTCACAGACGCATGTCTGCTGTGTTGTGGTTCAGTAA
Organism: Sparus aurata; assembly: GCF_900880675.1. Taxonomy (NCBI): domain Eukaryota; kingdom Metazoa; phylum Chordata; class Actinopteri; order Spariformes; family Sparidae; genus Sparus; species Sparus aurata. The sequence continues at coordinate 13,686,613 of NC_044187.1, forward strand.
CATTACAGCGGCGTTTAGATAATACAGGAGGGGCAGCGACAGCATGTTATGTCACTCTCTACTTAAGTTTATGCGGTGCATTCCTTCAGTCTGGTGCTGCTGTTGCTCTTTAATTATCTCTGTTTTTTAACCAACATTAGAATTAAACAGTCATGTAGTTTTACAGCAAGTGTTTCATACTAGTTCTAGTCTTTAACTTTGTAAATGTTTTGAAAATAGACAAGTTATTTAAAGGTTAGATGGATTTTTTTACTGTCTACGTAAGACAATCTCTCGTCACATGTTCACGGAAAGTAGACCTGCATCAATAAATCAATTTATTCATCAGTCAAAGAAATTGAATTGCCAACTCCTTTGATAACTGATTCATCATTTTGGTTAATTGTCAAGTTAAAAATGTCAAACATTAGCTGTCTCCAGCTTGTTGCATATGAGGGGTTTGCTGCTTGTGTTTGTTTTTTGGGGGGTTTTGGACCGTTGGACAGATTTATCAAGCAATTTTAGGACATCATTGGGAAATGATGACGAGCATTTTTCACCACTATTTTTGACATTTTAAAGACTAAAATGCGTATTTATTACACATGAGAATAACTGGCAGATGACTGCTATTACACCTGAGAAATTGAGGGACAGAATCCTGTTTTTTCCCCTTTGTTACCTGTGAATATCAATTCAGAACTTTAGTCTCAGCTGATACGAGGCTTCAGCAGTCTCTTCAGAGTTAGCCAAATCAATCATCACCCCGGTCCTGGTATAGGTTTATTAACTGTTTGAGGGAAAAGACTTTCAATTTGGAAGATACCCACCATCTGATTTGGCTAACTCACACTGCTAAAGACTTTAGATTGCATATTTGTACAAAACAGGGATTGTGGGTTTTGTGTATTTTTATGATAATTTGCTATTTATCCCTTAGTGCCAGCAACAGCCCTGGCTCGTAGCATGACTTTTTAATGTCCGTCCATCCAGTTCTCTTGAATGCGATATCTCAGGAACACGTTGAGTACCACAGACAAAGAAATGATGGCATTCATGTCTCTCAACGAAGCCAACGTGTTTCTCAGATATCGGTGGATATATGTAACATTTCTCTGTTCAAATGAAAAACGACTAAACCTTGGTTATAAACTTTGTTGAGTTGTGAACTCTCTCAATTAAACCAAGGTAAAGGTGTGTTTCATTCTGCTGCTATCACTTCCAAGGAAACATCGGATGATATGTCAGGGAGGAAGTCGGCGGACGTGACTAAACTGGCCTGAATGCATTACCTTGTCTGTGAACATTGCGGCATTTCCCTGAGTCACATCAGGTGGATTTTCATCAACAGTGGCGGTTGATGAACAATGAGGGCAACAACTTCCATGATATAATGCATCTTTTGTTTTGTTTGACTGAATGACCTCTAGTGGCAGAAATGACATACTGTGTGTTTACTTCACCACATACGTGTATAAATGAGGGCCGGCACAGCTGTGAACTGCAACTTGACTAGTTTGCAACCACAAGGTGGCAATTGTAGTTAATTGTCTAATGCCTTTGGAACATATAATTGTTGCATTAAAGCGGCGCATAGCTTTAACATTAGAGGCCAGTACAATTCCTCCGACTGTGGGAACGGGTGACCTAGATTCCTGCTTTATTAAATAGATACATTATGTGGTATACATTGATGGATGCGTGCCAACGGTGGTGGAAAGGTACTGTGGAGGTTGCGCCTCCTTGTCAAGGGCACCATTGTCGTTATTACAGGTTATATGGGTCCTGATATACTGCACCCTTGACTCTGGAGGGCACACTTCTGGTTGGCGTTGCCGCAGCCCGCACTTGCTGATGTCAGCAGTTAAAGAAATCAGCGGTCTTCCACAATCCCATTTTCTCATCAGTGGGTTATTGATTTGGGGCCTTGCACCAGCACCTCTGTAGCCTGGGAACCAGATGAATTCACGAGCTCATTTGCTCCGGCAGATGCGTCCGGTCGCACTCCCATCCAGGCACATCTCCATCCGGCCTGTAGACAAACTCAGATCAAACTGTCAGTCTAGGAAGTTTTTATCAAATATGAATCAGGATTCTGTTATTGCCCATTTCACACCTCAGATATATTCGGAAACATATTTTGGAGCACCGTTTGGCATTAATACGGGATCGTTTGTGACAAGACGACCAATTTCCCGAGCTTACATGCATCACTGAGCGCTAAATCGCGTTTTCTTTCGCTCTTCAGTGTCACTTTGGTCTGCACCAAACACCCCTCAAATAAAAAAAATAGTTGAGAGACAAGACCAAGCTGCATTTGCACAACTGTACTACATATCGATCCATTCATTATCATTGGTCGTTCCCAAACAATGGTTAACACCTGCTAAGAAAATGTGTCATCTTCGAACAATGTTATCTCTTTGTCTTTCTCCATTATTTAGAGAAAGTTTGCTTCCTCGTGTTGTTATCATAAGATGTTGCGATTGAAAGATCTTTCTTTCTAACCGGAGAGAAGAGGCAGCCTACTGCGCAGAGTTTCTTTAGGGTTACTGGTGGAGGAGGATGTTCTCCTGCTTGTTGTGAATGTAGCTGACATGCCTTAAGTTCTTCCTTCATTCCATTTTGATTACACCCACTCACTCCAGTGACATGTGTGTCTTGTAGTATTTCAGGCTCACCAGGAGGAAGCTTCTTATTCAGGTGTGAAGCTGATAATGTTTCAACCGCTTTTGGGGTTGCCTGTTTGACAGGTTGAGTGGATAGGCTGACTGTCAGAGTCTAATTGAGCTTGATGGCGCCACAGTCATTAAACCGCAGGAGAAAAAAAAAAACATAAATTAATTGAGAAAAAAATGACAACCTACTTACGCATTTAATCAGTGCACCTGTGGCTGAAAGTACGAAAGTTTTCCCACATAGTCCTCAACCTTAATGCACACACACACACTGGCTTGCCACGCCTTTATGTTCCTCTCTCCCAGTATGTCTCTGCTCTGTTGACTTTTTTCCGTCGGCAGCATGTTTTATAGAGTCAGCCAAAACACACACCTTGCGCTTTGATTCTCTCACCCCTGATTTCATTTTTTCCGCAACAGCAGGTGAGCCGCGTGTGGAGGAAGCCTGTCGTTAATTTTGTAGATTATGCTACCGAATGACATCGCAACAACCAGGTGCGCCTACCAGCTTGTGCGAAAAAGAAAAAAAAAACAAAAAAACGGCATAAGTGGGTCTACGTTACATAGGAGAAGCCGCATCACAATCAGAGAAGGTACTCGAGTATTACCTCCCTACTGTAAACGCTACAGTAGGGAGGTAATACCAGAGAAGGTCTCTCTCTTGAAACACCAAATCTACGGCATGTCTGTTGGTCAGGTAACACACAAGGAAGGAAAATATCACTAGAAATGGGATTAATGGTATGTTTCTACGACTTCAGACATCTTGTGGATTTCCAGTGTATGCACACAGCATTTAGAATATCGGGTAATTTCCTGCCATTTGCAAAAGGTACATCAGTATCCCCTGCCGCACAACCGGACTACGCAGCAGCTTCTTTTCTCGGGCTGTAATGCTCCTGAACTCAACCTTAATACTCCACCATGAAAATAGGTAGTCTTTGTATTGTGTAGCATAAAGGGAATACAACATACATTCTGTAATACATCCCTGAACTGTAAAGTGACAATTAAACGAACCCTTGAAACCACTTTTCTTTTTGGTTTCCCCTAAGTAATGCAGCTTTAAAACGGCACTAATCAATATTTTTCAGACTCTGCAGTTCCTCTCAGCTTTACAGAACCTTTTAGCATCTTCCAGCTTTTTGTTTTGATTTTACAGCCGGATGATTCATTGTTCTCGTTCATCTAATCCAAACCCACTGCTTGATATTTTCCGGGCACCAAACAGGAGACATAGTTAGTGAGACAGTGGTGAAGAATTGTAGCATAACGCAGCTATTTTTCTTTTTACTGGGCTTAGATTAGATGTATGTATGAAAATACAACTCGGAATGAATGCCAGTTTTGACAGTGAAATATGTAATTCGGTGAGGATTATCAGCAGGTGCAGCAGGAAGGCTGTGCTGTTACGGCCCCATTTACAAAATACTACATGTCAGTAGATCACTAGGTGTCTCAATCTGAAAATAACTAACTCACAGATGAGGTACAGGTCCTATTGTATTGTTATTTTACTCTCCCGGCCCCGGCTTTAGTTATTAGAGCTCCCATCTGTGGGTTGTATTAGACAAGCTCTACTGAAGGCATGGCAGTTTTTTGTTTTTTTGTTTTTTTTTCCCTCTGTGAACAAAGCTGCATGCTCATTTCATGCAATATGAATTAAGGGCCAAACACTCACAAGTGTTTCAAGGGGTGATTTCCCCTTAGTGATTACACTGGAGAGGTGCCAGGAACTGAACAGGAAAAAAATTACCATACTGTGGAGAAAAAGAGAGATGGAGAGAGAATCTGTAAAAAAAAAAAAAAAAAGTATAGCACTCGCTGTATTTGTGCAAATGTACAGTATGTATGTGTGTGTTTACTGCCGAGAGAGAAGAATCTAGATGGCGAAGAAGCGAGAAGGAAAGTACAGCAGATTCTGTAGGTGCATATTCTGTCATATCTAACAGAGTCTGAGCAACAATCGAGTGAAGGAACATCTGTGAAGACACCTGTGAGCAGGACTGGGTGTTGATGGATATCAATACCGGCGCTACTTTAATGCGTCGGTACTTAGCTGGACTAATCAATTCTGCTCAGTAATGTTATAATTATGAACTGAGCATGTTGTGAAAACACTAACAACTTCTGGCAGGATCATGTACAAACATCTTGAAGTTTATATTTTTGTTATAATAATACATTGTTAGTAGTTGGTAACATCTAAAAGGAAGCTGACTACAGTTGATTCATACTTTATAGAGTGCCCGAGTCACATTTTGTGACCATTTTTATAGAAAGAGGGACTTAATTGGATAGTTTTTTTTTTGCTGAAGAAAGCCAATGGGTATGCTCCAAAGCGCTGATCCTTGAAAATGTGACTTTTATTTATTTATTCTTGCGTGATCATGGCTCACTTTTCTTAATTGTTGACTGGAAGATCTTGTATTTTCGGAACAGTGAGGGATCGCTTACAATTTTAGACTGGTGCTTGGTGTGAATTCCATATAGGGCAGTATTTCCTTTTTCCACAAGGGAAATCTGGATACAGGTGGAGGTGGAGCCCCATCCATTACCCACGAAAGTTGCTCAGTGGTGCATGAAGATGAACATGCTCAACACAGAGACTTTCGCCCATCGATGGGCAAACTTCCGGTTGAGCCCTCGGCTAACTTGAATGGGGATTTTCTAATAAAATGTGACGCTGCAGCTCTGTTAGACCGCCTCACACTCGCTTCTTTCACAATGTAAGCTTTTAAGGCCAGTGTGCATCACATGGGTGTTGTAATCACGCAGTTTGGTCCCTATGTCAAGTGAGCTTCAAAGCCTGGTGCTCCTCCCGGGGGGGGCGGTGGTTTGGATACAACCGTTCACTAGCGTTTAACAGGTTACTTTGGCTACTCTGTGCTACTGTTATGCTGAGTTTCAGTTGTCACAAAATAACATTCACACCGCTTGAAAACACTGTTTCTTTCAGTAGACGGAACGTTTGTTGTTTTCTTCGGTCCGTGTTGATCTGGCTCCTCGCTTATGTCACATAATGGTGATTCATGCGAGTGACTGTCAGAATAAATAAAGGTAACTTCCACTGTGCTCCATCATCCTGTGTTTCACCTGTGGCTTTGGGCCAATAGAAATAAAGTTATTATGTTAAAATCATTTGGCGTTACCTCTGGCGCCTTCGTAATTTTTTGGCCCGGAATTAAAAAATGTCTCTGTGTGCCGAGCCTCGTCAGTGGTTTGAGGGTGGGGATGAACTACAGCATCCTGTATGTTTGGCCTGCAGGTTTTTTCTCACCTGCGCTCCCAGTTAGGTGATGACACATACCATTTACACAGCCCCTAGATGAATGGCAAGACAAAACGCTGACTCAAATGCTCAGTCTACTGCATCACGTTTCCCCCCTCCCTCCTTCTCCAGCCCTCGCCCCCCTCTGAGAATAATGGTGTTGAAAATGAGGGCACATCACATGTGTTGACGCGATGGGAGAGGCACTGGCCTCAGCAGAGCTCGCCTGAAGGCGCAGCTACTGTACAAGCTGCTGTGTGTACGATCTCTTGATGACACACCTTCCTGCAGTTAAAGAAGACATGAATAATTCTGAATCTTTTCTCCGTGAATGAGTTTCCGTGAGGACTGACAGCCATTAGCGGGCTTTATCAACGGCACAACTTTTTTTTTTTTTTTTACTATTACCTCTAGGAAAGTACTCCGTTTTATTCAGTTCTTCGCATAAAAGCTTATTGAGTTTAATAAAACTTTACACCAAACTGATTTAACCGAATTAATTTCTGCTTGTAACCCCTTATCTCCAACTAAGCTACGTCTCAATAAACTTTTTCTCCACGGCTGTCATGAGCGCGTCACATGCCAAGTATTTCATTGCGTAGGGCTTACAGTCCTCCTGTTGTCTGCTTCGCATTCGATGGTGCTACAGGCCTACAGGCTGACACGGATTCGGAGATTTAGATCCATATTTGTCTAATGCGTGCTCCCCACTGGTCAGACAGAATCCCCGTCCACATGACGATCCGACAGTTTTTGGGTCCATCTTTTCCGTCTCATTGTGGTATTTAACAAACATCTGTGGGCTGCATGATTTAGTTATTCCCCCTCAGTGGGCTCCCTTCGGTTTCGGTCCCCTCGTGGCTCCCTTTGGGGTGTACACGAGCACGCACACAGACACACACGCACACTTGTAAACAACCACAGCTGTTTTAGCGGACATGTTGATATTTCAGTGTGGCTTCTCTTTTAGAGGTTCCGTTTTTGTAGGATTTTGAGAGAAATTGTATCGTCTGTTTTGCTCTAATCTGAAAAGTGAATGATTGTTACAGAGATCTGGGGGGGAATTAAGCTACTGTATGTGTACAAACCATGTCGGATGGATAGGTAAATGGGGAATATGACTAATCATGTCATCGCATCAAGGGGCCAACCTGATCTCGTAATCATTTGTGCGTAAAACGACCGCAAATCTCTCATGATGTGTACTTAAGAATGAAGTCTTATCAGGACGAAAACGTGGGACTGTTGTGAGTGCAAAAACCCACAACCTACGCGACTGCTGGACGGAGGGCTCAAAGCTCCAGCGAGCACGGCGAATGCATGACAACGGATTTCTTTTTTTAGCGAGCTTCGATCTATTTTGAGAGATGGGTAATGATACAGGACAGACACTGAAGGACATTCAAACCTGTCAACTCCTCTTTCTTCACACCTCATTGGTCAGAGGGAAGACGGCATTGATGAAAGGTCGCGGTGACTCTGATTAAAAGAGAATATATTCGTCCAATCCACGTGCAGCACTGGGTAGTTTCTATCCGCCGCCTATAGATGGATCGGGTAATTGATCCGATCTGTCCTCATAGAGTGGAGCGTGCTCTGCCTCCAGCAGCTGTTAACCCTGCAGTGTATTAAAATCAGATTAGACTCTTGTACATAAAGGAGCGTGCCAAGGAGAGGGTTACAGCATGTTCACGTGTGTCAGCACTCCTCGACACTCCGGTGCGAGGAGGAAAGAAGCCAGAGATTCAGGAGAACCCCTGGCCTTTCGCTCTGGTGCTCAAAATGGTATCTCCTTTAACAAGTACAGTGTGTACAGCTGCAACAATTTGTCAATTAGCTATTTGACATGAATGACAATCAATCATTTAAGTCATTTTATTAGCAAACACCCAGGTTCTTAAATGTAAGGATGTAAATATAAGCAAATATAAGCCATTGAATACCAAATAATGTATCAGTGCTCATGTTTCTGTCTTACGTTACATGTGATCAGTGTATGATAGTTGAAAGTCCACTCAGGTGAAAATGAGTTTGCGAAAGTAATTCTGAAATGTTTTAGCACTCATAACGTTCCGTATGAGTGAGAAAAGGAAGGTGTAAACTGAAGCTAGCAAATAGTTTTGACTCGCAGTCTAACAGCACTTTGCAAGCATATGACACATTTTTAGGAGCAATGGATCCTGAATTCCTTTTCATATGATGACAAAGATGCACAAGAGGAGTCTGTATTTCCATTTTCAGGCAGCGATGGTTGTATTTCTTTCTAGGATGTTTGTATTTAGATCTTTAAGGTACAGATTTTTTTTGTACGCCAAACATGCAGCCATTATAGTTTTCTTTTAATTGTTGTGGTACAGTACTCGCTCTCCATCATCTGTCTTTTGACGTGAATTCACATTTCTTTAGCAGAATGCCTCCCCCTGTCAGAGGACACCATGTGAGCTGGTGGCGCCCAGTGCACAACAGCTTTCAGCACACATCAGGGCTATAAAAAGCCTTTAGTATCCAAATACATGCCACTTGAGAATAGCCAACATTATCTTTTTTGGACGAGAAAAAGGGGAAGAGGAAGAAGGAAAATTTTTGAATCAACTGGATGAACATATTTAGGCCACATCTTTCACTAGTAATGGTCTTCTAAGTGAAAACGGCAATAACGTCTCATAAAATCTCATAAAAAATATATCCCTCACGATGTGACTAACTCATTGTGTGTACAGCCGGCTATATATACACTCTGTGCAGACGCAGCTCAAAATGAAACTCGCTAAAATGTTAAATAAGCCCTCCTCTTCTGTCATTTATTACTGAAGCAACATAAAACTGGAGCGCAGAAATAACTGCGAGGCTAGTGTCTCGTTCGGTTTATGTCAGTTTCCCTCTGAGAATCCGAGATTTACAGTAAGAGAAGAAAAAAATCGAGAGGCAGAGACAGATAAAGAGCTGCGTGGAGGGATGGACGGAGAGAGGGAAGGAAGATGATCTGAGATAAGCAGAGACAGAGGAAGAAGAGGGCAGAGGGAAAGGGCACGTGTGAGTCCCCTTTCAATTTATTCTGTGTTGTTCATATTTCGCAGCCGAATGACGCCATAAAGCGCCACGCGGCCATAATTAATCCCCACACATCAACTCACACCTCATTGAACTTATCCTCTTCTCTTTTTTAATCATTGAGCGATTGATTTAGCTGGCAAATGAATCATGCTCTATAATAATCAAAGCATTATGTTTGAAAAGACCGAACATTGGCGCTTTCTTCTCTGCCAGCACAAAACGATCGCAGTCGCTTTAATGAGAAGATCAGGTCATTTCGATTAGTCGGAAGAACACAGCGCTTTGTTCTTGAAATGCATTTGTACTGTAGCGCACATCAGAAAGCATCAAGCCGCGTACAGTATGCTGTTTATTTTAAAAAGCAAGGGGGGAAATACCCTTTAGAGTGGGTGCCTCAAGCAAGAGAGGAACGCAGTGTCTCTTGTCCTTCCTGTCATGTTTTCCCATTGGCTGGTCTCCAGTGACTTGGGAGACATTGCCACTAACTGTATGCATCAGACGGGGTTTTTTTTAAGCATGTTTTTAGCGAAACGCCTGTCTCTCCCTGCCACTTCAGCTGAAGCGTCGCAGGCGAAGATTTAGCTTTACTTTGACATTTTTAAGTTGAGCGTCAAGAGCAAGAAACAAACAGCCGAACGCAAGCGCAGGGGTCGCACAGAGAGCGGGTTAGAGATTTGTAAAATTCAAGATTTTTCAAAGCATTTTCACCACCGAGTCTGAGATCTCCTAATATGTCACCAGAGAGGGTCGAGAAAAAAAAAAAAAGCGGATGTGCAGAGCGATTGCAGCTCCGCACGTTGAACGCGGCTCAGATAAAGTGACTCTTCTGCCTGGAAAGGAAGAATGAGTAGACAGACCAGACAAACTTGGCAAGAGGACTGAGCTCACACAAGAATGTAGAGGTTTGTTCCAAAATCAATGCAGCCTACTAATATTTGATTCTCCAAAAAATTGAGGCTTCCGTTGGCAGACGCGGCGCACGCACGCACGCACACACACACACACACACCAACTGCAAACAACTGCTGTATAACGTCCGTGCTGGTGTATGCTTAAAAAATATCTTCCATGAATGAATGATGAAATCGCAAAACAACTGAGAACCAAATAAATGCGTGCACCTGTAGCAGTTTATGATGAGAGCACAAGTCATATATTAAGTCATGATTAGGTTGCACGTGACTCTGAAGACTAAATGAAGGATGTATCATGAAGTCCTGCTGCTAAACAAAAACAGATGGTCAACTGACAATGACTGTATGAGAAGAGCTACACTCATTCATGTATTATTAAAATATTTGGCATTTCATTTCCTTTTCCTTTACCCACGATTCTGGAGGCGAGGACACAAAAACTGATCTCTTAGGTGAGGGACTGGTTGAAGTCGCTTGAGTGAGCCCCATCGGTATCGGACATACTCGCAGCGCCTTGTCAAACAGTGAACTCTCCGCAGTGTATACGCTACATGAAAAGTCACTGAGGGTTTCATCTGCTGCTCTTCGTCACTGCGTTCTGGGTTGTGGGTTCACTTAGCTTGAATTTCTCATTTGCCCACTCTCATGAGCACCAAGTTTTGACAAGGTGACAAATGGGCGAATGCCTCTTTGTGTGACAGACGTGCTTATAGCTTGAACCATAACATACATGATTTTTGAGGTAGTACAGTAACCACAAACTGAGTACTCCACACATGCTTAATCTAGTTATGTGTTTTCCTGTTAAACATTTCCAAACATTCCAGTGTGCCCATTGCCCCAATATCAAAATGTAAAATCTAGCAGATCCTTCAAATTAAATAACAAGATACAGCGTTTGAATATGGCTTCAAAGCAACACATGGAAGAGTTGTCTGATCTGTGGGTATATTTAAGCACAAAAACAAAGAGTACGCTTTGGGAAAAATCAAGGTCTGTGTTAGAATTACGACTTTTTTGAGATTACGTGGGAACCTTTACCATCATGCCTACCATTAAAAAAGAAGAAAAACACCATGCTTTGATAAAAGACTGTTGGAAATAGGAAATGAACATCGGCCTCTGTCGTCATAGCCCAATGATTTGTTGACCCATCCATCGACTCCCATGTCCTCCCTATGCAGACTTTGTTGCTGTGTATTAACGTCACCTGACTTCCTCCTTTTGCTTTCGTCATAATTACACAATTACATCTGCTGTTGTCACTTCACAATTCCTGAATCTGAACGTCTGAATCTGTCACCTCTCAAGATGCTGGTGGAGCGAGAAGGCATTACTTTGTCAGCTAACGAACATGCGTGCATACAGTGGCGTCGTCAGCATAAGGGGCAGTGTGCAGCAAAAAGTGTTTGTATCCCAGTGTGAAAAAAAAAACTTTTTTTTAATGTTTTTATTTAATTTTCTACATACCACATCTATGCAGAGACAGTATAATGAAAGTTATCCGGCAATTTATTGAAGTGGCCAATCAAATCCAAGCGAGAGCAAGTTTCTGATTATATTTTGGCATGAATTGTGTCAAGACTAAGGATACAATTAGTTTTATTCTCTCTGTACACTGCTGCTGTGCATCTGATGAGCCAGCACCTGAAGCAAAACACACCCACTGACGCAGCTCCCGGTCGTGCTCGAGATGTCCGAATTCTTAGACATCACGTAAAAAATTAAAACCATGCAGCTTCCTAGAACTGGTGACTCTACTTGAAGTAATTCTATTTACAGACTATAAACAAACCAAAAAAAATCTCCCAAATTCTATATGAGGGTAGAATATTCAGCTGTCTGTCTGTGGAGTGTAATAGTCAATAAGCCACAGGAAAATGATTAGAAATTATTGCTTTTGAGATTCCTTGAGACTGCCTTCATTACGGCTAATTGGATTGAATGGTGCCCACTCATTGGCCTACATTTATACATTTACATCGTATTTAAGGCGCTTAATCTGAATGGCACTGATATCATGGGACTGACATTTAAGCTCTTAAATCCCGAGGATGTTATAAGGGTTTTAGAAGGAGAGGAGAAAGAGAGTGAGGGGGAGGGAGACGGAGAGAGAGAGGGGGGGGGGGGGGGGGGTGACGTAGGGGAGGGGAGAGAGGGTGAGGAAGCAGAAGAAAGAAACCACTGAGAGGGTCTCAGTCACTGTGCGCTCAGAGAGACAGTAAAGCAGAATGACAGTGCAGGGCTTTTGTTCGAAAGACTGCCAGCGTGTCAATTCCGATGTAACATTTTTATCGACACCCTCCTCGCCACAACCTGACAGGCGGGCAGGAGCTCAACTTTTACGTTCCACACCAGAAGTTCAGGGTTAGTGAAACAGGTTCCCTCGGCAAAGTTTGGAGGAAGTCTTTCTTTTTTTTTTTTCTCCCCCCGTTGTCTGCTGCTTAAGGAAGTATGCAAGACTGGCAATGTTTATTCACTTGACCTAGAAAAAGCTCTCTGTGTAACTGCGCACATATTCTGAATTCACAAGTCATTTTTGATTTTATAGTGGAACCTGTATACAGTGCGTGGATGCACAGTGTACTGTATAAGCTATTTACTGCATGATTTGCTGTTGTTTCAGGGGATCTCAGGGGGAAAATTGTTAGTTTTGTGTGCTTGCAGGCTTCTGCATCAGGCAGTGTGCTGAAATGGTGATGGATTGGGTGAATAGAACCATCAGTTTACATGCTAAAATGTTACGGTCTTGACTCATGTGCTTGATTTCAAGATCCTATATTGTAGAAAGTGAGGTTTCTATGTCTTTTTTTGTTAATTAGCAAGTGAAACCATTAAAAATACTACAGAGAGAGATGCAGGACTCTGGATTTTATGGAGAAAATGTTTTCCGGTTTTCTCTCTGATGTCCTCCGGCTGCTCTGATTCACCTGTTAGTGATTTATGGAGTTTCCTGATGGGCAGATAACTTTACTGGCTGCAAAGGAAAATGCCAACCGTAGCAGCCGTTAGCGAGTTTGCTCAATTACCCATACAGTTAGCAGCCCTATTAGCCGACTCTCCGGAGGCGTAAACACCAACACTCCCCTGCTGCTCCGAGCTCCCATCCGAGCGGAGTCGGCTGATAGGGCTGCTAGCTGCACGGCTAACTGAGCCAGCTAGCCATTGGCTGCCCCTTTAGTAAAGACATTGGTCATAAATCTCAGTTTTTTTAAATCATAAAATATGATACAATTTGACCAAAATCAGTGAAAAGAGTTAAAAAGGTATGTTTTATACAGTAATTGCTGAGGTCAATCCTCCGCAAATTAAGTGCAATATCACTGTTTTTCAAGCTAAGTTACTGTAGCTTTCATAGTCCATCGAGCACACCAGCAAGGGGATGATTGTCCAATCAGAAGAAAGTGGGCTTTCAGGGAAATCTCTTCTTGTGGAATCCCAGAATAAAGAAAACAGAGCTGGAAACAAGCATAATAGGTCTCCTTTAACCCCCCCCCCCCCCATTAACTTCTTCTGACTGGTGCATGTGGCACAATGACTGGCAACATTTCTTAGAACAGATATATAATAATAACTTGAACTACTCTTCGAGCAAAAATGCCACAAAAAATACCTGCCTTCAGTTTCTCAAATTTGAGGATTCGCAGCTTTTCTTTATCTCTACTAATAGAAAATCCATTGGCTGCACAAAAAAAGCCATTTTCTAATCAAAAATGCCCAAAATGATCTGACTCAAGCTTTTCAAAAGAGAATAATTGCTGGTTTTCTTAAGGCTCAGTCAAACCAGCATGTGGCGAAGTGAAATTCATCTGTGCATCTTTGTGAAATATGGGATGCCAGAAGCTTGGTTCTATAATGAATACTCTGAATAATCCCAATAAACCCAACTGGACTGTTAGTTGGATGGAACAAGACATTTGAAGCAGCCACCTTGGGTTCTGGGAGACTGGTGAATATTTAACTATTGTCCAACCACCAACATCTTTTTCCCCCCCACACACACAGTTTATGTACTTTCTATATTTAGCCTGTTTATAGCGCTACCTGGCTGTAAACAGGAAGAACAGAAGATTACTACACAACTGTCCATCTGGACATTAATTCAGGGAAACGCAAAGCTATTTCACTGGCCACAGACAGACTGGGTTGTTGGCTGCAGGCTCAGTTTAAGCCTCGCGACATACATTCACCCAAATTCACCAGATTGAGCAGGACAGCGACTGTCTGTGCGGAGGAAAGATTCCCATTGATGTCTAATAAACAAGTATTGACGTCTCGCCGCCAATCCTTCTTCTTAAACTCACTAATCCTGAACTGCAAGTTGTTTGAAGCCTTTATTCACTGCTTGTACTCCGATTGCTGTTGACCACCTCAAATGATGCAAGCATTCCGTATTGATCCCCGCGCTTTGCGTCTTATGTTTGTTTGCCGATTGCTCAATAATCCAATTATTGCAGCACAGCTCTCTCCGAGCCTCCGAGATGTGTAAAGAGACACTTCCTTAGCATGCAGGGGGAGAGGAGTGACAGAAGACTGGAGCTGGAGGAACAGGAGGAGAAAGTGGGAAAGAGAGAAAACTCCGACTGTGTGAGATAACCTATGTGGGAGAGAGGGAGGGAAGGGGAGAGTGAACGAGTGAAGGAGAAAGAAACCACCGAGGGACTCTGCGGCTGTGTGTGTGTTCATGTGAGAGAAAGAAAAAGACAGAGGGGGGAAAAAACAGAAGGGAAAGTTGCAGGCAAAGCCAAAGTTACCTTTATAAAAGCACTGACCTTGTGCACTTCACATTAACCTCCCTCTCCAAGAGAATTAGTCTGTATCATTCACACTCTGCTGTTCCTAACTGCGCCAATTGATTTCAGTGGGCCAGAAATGGGGAAATTGAATCTCTTGTTACCCTGGCCAAAGACCAAGGGAATACATGCTAATGCTGCACAGACAGACCTGAACTAGCATGGCTCCCTTGGGTGCCAGTCCGTTGGAACAGCTTCATAAGCTGTGGCTGTGAGGGAAGGCTAAACTCTTTTCACTGCTTTCTCACTCCCCTTCTCCAAGCGTCAGGTTTCAGACAGCAGGTAAGGAAAGGGAACAAGGGGAGTACAGACAGTATTTAGTGAACGACATGCAGCAACATAGCATTGTGTTGCACTATGGCAGCCATTCTAACCCAATTAAATCAGCGGTGAGCGTATTACTTCTGATTGATGGCTGAGGGCGACGAGCTCAGACAGATTCATTTACGCAGCATTTGCTTCTCGTTAATAACAACTGATGCTATCACAACAAAAACAAGTTTTCAAATAGTTCTTTGTACGTTCAACCCAGGCACAAAGGGGTTGTCGGGTGCAGTGAGTTTAATAGAGTCAGTTCGACTAAATCATGTATGGATTTTTTTTTTTTTTTACAATAAAAGATGTATATCTCCAGTATGAGGACAATGTTGATGTTTGGCTCCACGACGGCACACTTTTCCTTCTGCAACAAATGGCTTTAATCCACATAAATTAGAAGAAGTTCCTCGGCAGGAGGCAAAGATTACAGGGATAATGCTCGCAGTGTGTGTATGTGTGTGTCTGTGTGTTTTCGGAAAAAGAGGGGAGACCTGAAGGAGAAGCTCTGGGGAGACGGCTTAGAAAGCAGGAGTGTTTACAGAGGCCTCGGGGAAAGAGCAGCAGCTGGGGTAAGGACCTTTCAGCAGCATGCCAAAGTTAGCCCTCGATGAATCAAAGGTGGCATGAGAGGAAGACTGAGTCAAATCAGCCGAGGAGGTGGAAGGACATAGCAGAGCTTAAGAATATCCATCACGCAAGGAAACATTGAGCTATTGTTGCAAAGAACATCATTTTGTAGACTTTCTAAATGGGAAGTATTTTACTTTTGCAAAAAAAGGATGCTAAGTTAGATACTGTGGACATGCAGTCATGAAAAAAACTAGAAACAGCGGACAAAATCATGGTTTTCTTTCTAAATCAGATGAGGCGAACCTGGTGCCGATTTATTTAGCACAGCAGCAGCACCAAGCTGCAGGTTTTGGCCCTTTAGGATTTAAAAGGCTTTTTAATTTTAGGCTATAAAACGCAGAAAAAATATGTCTCTTTTAGATATGCTTTCCACATGCAAGGCTATAAACCCCTAACATGTTTGTGTAGGAGCAGTAGGTGTTAAATGGAAATTATGACCTCTGTTTCCCGGGGGGATTCGGTGATGACAGATCTGTTCATAGCAGCCTGGCACTTCTCCTGAATTTACAGTAACCAGAGTTTGTATGCTTTGGCCAGGGAGCCCAGTGAAATGGGCATGCCTCGCACTCTAACATGGCTGTTATGACAGGCTTTCTCATATAAAGCCTCTGTGGACAGACAGACCCTGGGGGCAGAGTACATAAAGAGGAGTCAGAGGCACATTGAGAGACCCGTCAACGTGCTGCACAGTTCGTGGTGTCAGAAATCTGGGTGTAGTGTCCCAGTCAGGTCAGGGTGGAAGCTATATGCTTGATGTGAGATTGACAGACATCTTTCCCGATCCCACCCTTGCCTTTGTATCGCTCAGAAAAACCAATTACGCTCTATTTCCTCTTATAAAGCCACTCATTAGCGCAGACGGGTTTCGCAACATGAAGCAGAACAGTGAATAGATAGAAAATGTAGAGCTACAAGCTGCTTTGCTGCCGCACAAAGCCTGCGTTTCAATAGGGAATCCTTTGTTCGCTGTGTAAATCCCCATGGCCTTCCGTTTAAGAGCTCAGTATGTCACTTGAGACTAAACTCTTGCTCACATAGAAGAAGTAATTAAAAATATTATTTTTTTTAAATCAAGACCACAAGTATTCACCTTTATAGAATAAATCCATCTCTAAAAAAAATACCATTTCTTCTGTTCATGACAAACCCATCACCCTCACACACATTTTGAACACGACACTGTGCATACATGAGATATTTCTCCTCCCCCTCTCAACCTGAGACCTGTCTCCCATGCTTAAATATTTATGCGATAAGCTCAAGATGTCATGTATTTACCCTAATCTTCAGAGTTTCTTACACCTCAAACAATGAGATACAGTGTATACACAAGACAGTGAGGGGAAGAGCAGGAGAGAGAGAGAGAGAGAGAGAGCAAGAGTGGAAGGAGAGAAACATCTGAATCGACAGTATTTGCCTCAGTTGGAAAATGTGGGAGATATTTTGAGCCCCAAGAGTATTTGGTTGGGCGAATGTTTTATTTGAAAAGGGCGTCTTAGCGGCAGAACCTGATGTTATGATTTATTAAAAGTGCAGCGTGAAGGGAATTATAGCGTGGTGGGAAATGCTACATATGTGAGTGTATGTGCCTGCTACTGTATGTTGATGAATATATTTGTGCGCATGTGACTGCTTGCCTGAAGAAAAAGGGGTAGGACAGTGCAGTCAGATGATGAGTGGTACATACCATTTCATTTCCATTAGGCATACCACTACTGTTTTAACCCTTTTCGAACTCATCACTGCTTTTACCACTGTAGATCATTCCATTTTCATTGAGCATCTCAAAAAATTTGGTTGGCATCTCTGGCACTGTGTTGGACTGATTTTAATCGCATCTCCAAATTTTTGTGGAGTATCTCAGGGGTCTATCCTTGCCCCCCCGTTTTTCTCTATTTACATGTTACACCTAGGAAATGCAATCTGCAGACATGATATTAGATTACTTTTTTTTATGCAGATGACACACAGGTGTATTTCTATTTCAACCTCACCAGTAACTTATTTCCCTCATCCAAATACAGACAAATCCAAAGTAATGAAAATAAGCCCAGACACACAAAATCACCTCTCACCACAACTTGGCTCATTCTCCGCCAGTCTCACTGTGAGCTACAGAAATTTTGGTATCACTTTTGATAATAATCTTTGCAGATTCTCTAAGATCCAGACTTTCCTGTCTCCAAAGAACCTGGAAATGATCACTTATGCATTCATTAAATCCCATTTAGAATATTGCCACTCACTGTACTCATTCTAAAGCAAACACAAGCTTTCCGGACTTCAGATAATTAAAATGCCCCTGAAAGACTCCTCGGTAATTCTAACAAAAGACCATGTATAACCCCAATTTTAGCTTCATTACACTGGCTGCCTTCGCATTTTAGAATCGATTTAAAGGTTTTACCCTCAGCACAAATCAACATGTGACCACTTCAGCTGACTCACTTTCAGAATAGTCTGATTCAGTGTTGTATTTGTGCGTATATGTAAGATCATTGCATCTTCTGAAGCCTGTCAGAATCAATCGCAAAATGAGACAGTATCTGTGGAGGTAAGAATACAATTTGAATATTTTCTCTTGCTACCTTTCTAGTCCCGTCCTATTCTCAGCACTCTTCCAGTCTGCCTCACCATTGCTGACATCCCTGGAAATGGCCGGTCCAAAAAGGTGACATGGGCGCCCGTTCTGAAAGGGCAGCCACATGCACCACTGCAAATCTTTCACCTTATTAAATATGCATCAATAGTCAGCCATACCTGTGAGGCAGCTCTCACCTGAGCCAAGGTTACCATGACTGATGTTATTTTTAACCTCTTGTTTTAAACAGGAAATTGTGTTTCGGGACACAATATGTGTTGCATGTAAGTATAATGATGATGAGAGGGATGAATGAGAGTTTGGTCAAAACAAGCCTCTCTCTCTCTCTTGATTTTTTGCATTCCCATCTCTCTGCCTGACTCCTTTTATTCCCTCTGCACGTAACCAAGATGTGTCTCTTTGTGCGCCACACAAAACACACTTTGGTGTTAAGGCAAGTCTGGGCATTGTGTGCTGATGACTGAAGCCTGGTGCATGCCTCATGATAGAGATGCAGGAGGTAGATGTGTGGGAGACGCAACCATGCCATTCAAGAGGTAGCACTTGGAAAAATTCGGCTCTCTATATCTTGTTTCAGGAAAGTAGTCTTGTGTTTCCTCTTTGTTAAGGCCAATCTAGTCAAATTTCAAGAGGTGCGTGACTCTGTCTGAAATGGGACAATTAAGAATTGTCGATCAGGTTTGCACCTGTTCTGATGACACAGCCGGTGCTGGCAAACTTCAGTGAACGATGCACAGTATTCGATTTCACTTTACCTGTTTGGTCGAAAACATTTTATCTCAGCAACAGCAAAGTTAAACAGGTGCACAAACATGACACTAGAAACATGATTTCATGTGTGTAAGTTCGGGTTGAATATTCGGCAAGTTACAGGTTGCACCTTTAGGATTTCGATTTCTATTCTATTCTAAAAACAATTCAGTCACACCATTTGGATATTTGCTGCAGCCCTGCATATGAAAACATACAAAATCATCCAGCTTACATTAAGACGTTTTAGAAAACCACCGATACCTTTTGTGCTCTACCGGTACTGAGATTGACTGGAGGTGTTGTATAGATTAGTGTTGGCGGGGGGTTGGATCATGCTGTTACCGTGATCAGAGTTAGATTAGTAAGAACGCACGTATGTGTTACCTCGATAGTTCAATGTGTAGACTGAGGTTTTTTGTTTTTGCTGTAGTTTTTTTGCGAGAACCTAATTGCGCTATGTCCCTCAGCAGGTGTTGCATTGTTCATCCAGTGGCCATCTGGGCCTGTAATCCTTTGGAGGTGAACACACTGAATTTGAAAAAGGTCATTGCACAGACACATTTAGCTTGGCCTGATGTTGTGTGTGTGTGTGTGTGTGTGTGTGTGTGTGTGTGCATGCACGCGCTTGTCTTTGCCCTCTAACCTTCTTTTTCTTTTGCATTTTGTACCACATGTCTGGGACCTTTTGTACTTCTGAGGTCAGAATCTTAAAGTTGACCTTTGTGAAAAATAATGTCAAGCTTTACAATGAGCAGTTTTGATGCTGCTGCACAAACTGTTTTCATAATCCTGTTACACCATTCATTGTATTTGCTCAGGGTTGATGGGCATTAACCTCCTACTGAGCAGCACTGGAACTGGCGCGATAGCAGAATATTGAAGAACTGAAGAAGATGGGAATTAAAAAACTAAGTTTGTGAGCTCGACTCTCGAAGCACTGTCAAACTTTGGGAACAATTTGAGATTTCTAGGTTTTAGGACACCTGATTTACAACTGACGAGATGTACGGAGCTGTATTTTTTTTTCATTCTTTTTATTAGGTTTTAAAACAGGACCACATGTACTTTAGTTGTGTCTGCAACGCTGTTTTGCTGTGAAGCTCCAGGAATATTTTGCGGACTGCGAAACTTCATCTGACTTTACATCAGCATTGCTGTTGAATACATACTGACATCTTCATTTTTGGGTGAACTTATCCTTTAATCTTCTTTTGACCCTGCTCCCAGGACTTACATGTAGATATTTAGATAAGATATGCAAAAGCACGATGAACCAAGTTCATATTTCTGTCATTGGGGAGAGTTGTTGATAACCTGATCGGCTCCTGATTGATGCTGTCAGCAGCAGTTTGTACTGAGTGGCTAAGAGTGCTAGCTGGGTGTACGACTGCTCCTCCGCTGTTGAACCTGTCAAATACTATAGAGAGGCTGACTGGAGAGCAGTTTTCAGCAATCCTTGAGCTAATGTGCAGAATGTGCTGCTGTGGTGCTAACCACCTGGCACCGAGCCAACCAGAGACTTGGCTTTGGCTGCCACGCACAGCCCACTTCATGAGGTTGTGGTTTCGTACCCAGCGACTTTAGTGAGCCACTAGACTATAAAACTGTACATACAATAAACACTCCAGGCGGATCCACTAGGCAGCACCATCACCAACTTTATCCACTCTATGTATGTTAATGTGTTATGGTTTGTGTGTGCAGCACATGCTGGACTCCCCCTGCCTGCTCTTCCTCTGTGTTTGTCCCAGCAGAATTGTAAATGACTGGTGGGTGTTGAAGATGATCGCATGTGACAGCTAATGCGTAGGGTTGCTGGCAACATGTGTCAGCGCCAGTGTACATTAACCTACATTCGGAGTGAGGCCTTTTTGAATCACACGGGAAAGGAAAAGGTCGCCTTTTGAATAAGATATTGTCTGACACATTTAATTTCTCAGGCCCCACGACCTCGGTTCATTTGGTTTCTCAGGCTTTTTTAATTGGAATGCCAGTGTTTACCTTATAGCACTCCGTAATCTCATTGACTGAAACCTTCTTGTGCTTAACAAGGTGACAAGAGTTGACTGGGTGCTAACCACTGCTAAAAAGTGGAGAACGGATGTAAGGAGTATGTTGCACGGAGGTGGCTCAGGTCACGGCTGATCCCTTAAAGATAATCTCCCTCTCTAGGGATTTGTTTTTCTCATTTGTCCCAGGGCCTCTAAGCTGAGTTTGGAGGTCACCTGCTGCACAGGCAACAGGGCCCGGACCTGGCTCTAGACACATTTGTAAGGAGCCAGGTATTGCACGGTGGGAGAAAAGCAAAGTAAGCAGTGAACAGAGCTAAAATATGAACAGCGGGAGAGGCGAGGTCTAGAGTTCATCCAAGCCACTGAAATCAAAGGATCCGGGTCCACAACAAGACCAGTTTTAGCAGCAGGGCTTTGAAGTGGTCCATTTGTGTTTATGTTCGTGGCAGTTGGCTAGATTAGAGTAAATTCTGAGCCATGAATCACAAAGGTGCTGAAAACAGGCTCCTTTATGTGTATTTAGTTAGATTTAAGCCATCTACCGTGCTTGTTTTTGTTGTTATCATGTAGGTTTATGCTCAGGGGGGAAATGTGATTTAAATCACTGAGCTGGTATTTCATGTTCCTTCATGTGTCGAAGGCCGTGTTTATCGCCGGCCCCCTTGTTTGCATTGTTTCTCGATTTCCCATGCCCGGAAATCAAACCTGACGTCCGACAATGTATTTCTTCAACATGTCAGCCGAATTCTGTTCCCAGCTGCTTCTGTTTTTCAGCAGGGGCGATCGTGGCAACTCGAAATGCTAAAAACAGAACCTTTGGGGATCAGTAACAGATCAGTGTGAGGACCACATGAGAAGCAAACGTCTTTAAGGCAGTAAGAACACTTTTGTCACAGTCAATCAAAGAAAAAGCGGTGCGGGACATAAGGGGAGATTTGTTGAGGCTGCTGCAGGGCTGCGCAGATGAATAGCAGGATTGTTTTCACGGCGATCAGTTGAGAATAGTAGCCGTGTTGTTTTGTGTTGCATTTGCGTTGCATGCGCTTTCTTTTGCTGGGTTGTTGATGGGCGTTTAAAAACTACATTTTCACAGGTGTTCGATGCGTCATCCACTTCTGAACGGGGAAAGTTTTAAGCTCATGTGTGGGATTTACTCACATGAACCCTTCCTCTCAGCCTGGTGCGGATACAGTAT
The DNA here is from genome assembly GCF_900880675.1 of Sparus aurata. NCBI lineage: Eukaryota > Metazoa > Chordata > Actinopteri > Spariformes > Sparidae > Sparus > Sparus aurata. The sequence goes on from NC_044187.1 coordinate 13,708,812, forward strand.
TAACAAAGCTCAGACGCAAGAGTCGTTCAAACTGAGCTCCTCGCAGCAACGGAGGTCTTTGGCCCTGTTCATGCTTTGTGTGTAAATGAACTCTGCGGGCTGCATATGGTCAGAAAGCGAACGAGTGGGTGTGTTGACCCCATAGCTTGTATAGGAACCGCTTATTTATTTTTTTCCTGTCGTAGCATTATGCAAAAAGCAGAACTTTTATGCGGCTGCCCTGAAGTTATTTGGAGCAGTTTGAAAAGTATGAAAAAACGTGCACACCGCCATTCATGAACAGAGTTTTGAGTAGGTCGCCCCTGCGCAGAAAAAAAACCAGGAGGGAATCTGTGGGCACGCCGTGGCATCTCAAGCCTAATTTTATACTGCACGGATGTGATCAGTCCCCCTCCTGTCCTTGACAAGCATGAATTACGGGAGTTTCCAGCCACGATAATCCTCACCGCAAGATAATAACACCCTGCCACATCTCTCTGGGATTCATGCCTGCGTGCTTTACCACTTAGCCGAAATATCTCAGGTGATTAATTTCATTCACTCCGTGTGACAGTGACTGTTTTTAGAAGTCGAAACGGTCAAACAGGTCTAGTTAGTTAAAAAAGCAGCTGAGTTGCATCCCAGCTGCCCTTCAAGGGATCCACTCTCTCCGTGGGAAGAGTTGAGAGTTCAGCAAAGAGTGTCGTCAAAGTCGGACAATGTTCAGAGACGTTCGGCTTCAACGCGCCAGTTTCCGCCCGTAGACAGAGCCTCCATCAACTCCCTGAAGGAAGGCTGAGTGTGTGTGTGTGTGGCGTGCATGCATGCATTTTGCTGTGACTTGTCTCATTTCTGTGTTTACACTCAAAACAGCGGATTTATTGCAGAAAAGATAATCGTGATTTGCTGTTACGGGGGAGGTCACTTTAAGTTTGTCGGCATTAGCCTTGGAGGGGAGACAACACAACAGCTTGGAATTTAAAACAAGGAGTGAAATGCACAGCCGGGGCTACCAGATTCCATCAGACAGCAAATTTGCCGTTTGTGCAGTGAACTACATTTTAGTTGATGGTGAAATCGCCTCATTTGCCGTGTATTTGAAGTCTTAATCCAGCGGAAACATAGGAGAATTGATCAAGTGTGAGACGGGAAAAATAACTCGAAATGCATGAGACACTTTAAGGTTATGATTTATTTTTATTTTTGCGTAACCTTAAGTGGCATCCATTCAGAGTAGCTTATACTGTAACCTTAACACAGGTGTAACACAAGCCTGACAAAGAGGAAATCTCATATTTCTGTATGCTCAGGTACTCTGCCCAATGCCAGGGTCACCTTCACCAGGAAAAATAAATCCCTGGTGGCTCTCTAACGCTACCCATAAGACCTCTCTCCCTTTGAGAGGCGGTGAGTGGGTGTCAACCTAATGTTTATACTGTCTGCTCATGGTTATGTAAGCCATTTTGTCCTCTTTCTCTTCCTCTACATCTCCTTCAGCTTGTTTAAACTAATCTACCTTTTACCTTTTCCAACATGCCAAGTTCGCGTGTTACGTAAAGTATTCTTCGAGCTGGTCTAGCTTTAAGGTTTTTTTCAGCATGCCAAGGTGTGCATTACATAAATACTGTCGGCCAGACTGTAGAGTGGTACTGTACCGTGAAAGCTGTATGTGTGTGTGTGTGTGTGTGTTTTCTTTTTTTTTTTTTCCCTTTTTTTCTTTTGCAGAGTCAAGGATGCTTCTCTTTCATGAGGGGCAGGTTCAGGGAGGCTGTGGTACTTGTCTGAACTATCCCTGTGATAACAGCCTCTAGAATGAACGAGTCAGTGTGTCAACTCTCGAACGCACACACGCACAAATTTATCTTTACGGTGGGCGGATGGCTCTGCAGCGGTGTGTAAATACAGTACAGTGAAGTGTGTGTGTGTGTGTGTCTGTGGCGGGCATTGTAGCATGCATGATGAGGACATTGTTTTTCTATACAACAGAGCTCTCTCCCTGTGGTTCAGCTGCCTGTTTACTGACTCTGTCATGCTAATGTACTTATGTGGGTCACAGGGTTCATTCTCATCACGTGGTCCCTGCTGTCGTCCATCATTTAGCTGTCTCACGGCCATAACGATGTTATCTTGATAGCCTCAGAATAACTACCCCCCACCCCCCCCCGACTTCCTTAGTATCTATAATTTGTCAGATTTCTTCGACTTCATGCTCCGTTTCCATGGCGACTAATTGTTCCAGTTACGCCACGCTCGGACGACTTCTGACCCTTTCTTCTGACCTGTTTACACCTTAATCTAGATGATGATGTCAGACCTTATTCATCAAGCGGCGTTTCCGGATTCTGATGAATCTCAGGCCATCCTCTCCCCTCCTGGCTGATTTAGCATTCCTTCCACAGCTGAGAGAGGGTGGAGATATTTGAACCATCCGGAGAATGCTCCCAGTGTGACATCCAAATTACTCGTCGGAAAAAAAAAAAAAAAAAAAAAAAAGCGCGAGGCCAATTTGAGCCCAAACATCTGTCCTGCGGTTTGGTCCTCACACATTTTTAGTGGGCACAGTGGGCTTCTTCTGGCTTCCAGCTCTCACATTTCTTTTTCCTTTTGGCATTTCATTAATGCCTTCCCTAAGTAGCGCATCGGTCGGGGGAGAGCAGCAAAGAGGGCAGCGAGAGTTAGTACAAGGTACAAATTTCTGCTTGTACATTTTTTGGTGGGAAGAAGCAGCCATTGTGCGCTCGCACTCATCTGTGTCCTCATGGGAAATAAACAGCAACTAAATCAGTTGTTAGCTTTGTGTGTTATCTTTAAAGATGAAAGGACACCGAAAACAATGAAACCGCTGCCCTGGGGTTTTCTGTAGGAAGGGAAAAAAGCAACAACTGGAGCGAAGAATGAGACCTTTGATCTGTGCAGTCAGTCCCATTGAGTTAGTCTGAGACTGTACCCAGAAATAGAGAAGGCAGGGGTCGAGACAAAAAAACGTCTCAGTGCACAGAAGTGAAGCCTGCGCACAACTGCACAAGTATTTTATTTTTTGGGGGGGAATTTAGGATTTTCTTTGTGTCATACTGTACATTGCAGTTTCCCAACATGAAAAGCTATCATCTTCCACTCCGGCTTCTTGTTACAGTCTGAGATGAAGGCTGACACGAGGTCCTGCACGCAGGAATTACTGGCGTGAACTGCCAGCCTCAACCCGATGCTTCTCCTTCCAGTGGTACATCATCGCATCATTTGAGCCCTCATTGAAACAGACAGAAATTGCAACCTCAGAATATTTTAAGACACGAAAATGACAAGCCAAACAAAAAAGGAAATTCATTTAGCATGTCCTCGTGGCCCGGCGGTGAAAGGCGCACGCCATTTAACCTCAACGTCCCAATTTGGATTCTGACTGGAGACCTTTTTTTTCTCGGTGTGTCATTTCCTTACCCTCTCGAGCTCATTAAAACACACTCACATTATTATTCCTGCACATCCTGCACACGCTGACAAACTGTAAGGCTGACATCTCTGCTGAAACAGCCATGATTTGGGAAAGTCTGCTAGCTTTGTGTTTAGTTTTGGGCCACTGGCAGCCGTTGGTGCACAGTCACTGCAGCCTGGCCTGTCTGCTCTGGTTTCATAAGCAGAGAGAGCGAATGACCTATATACTTCTCTGAGGGAGGGGAAGTCACCTTGTTGGTGGACCAGCAGGCAGGCAGGCTGGCACACAGTGACAAGGTTTTAATGTGCGGCACTATTAAAGGTTTGACCACCGACTGGATATTAGAAACATGCTCTCATATGCTGCCTGTGTTGTTCTTGGCCGGCAATCGTTCCGGGGCTGTGTGTTTTTTTTCCTACCGTGGATTGTCTTCTTGTTAACACCGCATTGCAATGGTGTGAAAAGGCCGATGTATGGGGGGAATATTCAGCAGAATAACACGCTGAAAAACACATCTTGACACGGATTGGATTTGCGCATGCACAAATACACACACCGGCGCTTGCATTAGCTGAAAACCGTGGGGCCCGGTGCCAGAAAGATCTAGTCAGACAAACACCTCACCAGAGACTCCTCTAAGCGTCCTAACAAATTGAATGTGTGTGTAGATGGACAAGAGGGAATTAGATCAGTGGTCCTGATTGTATCTGAGTGTGCTGTTGCTGTACCCCTTTCCAGCTCGTCCCCTGGAGGAAATGTGCGTGCATGAGAGAGAGCGAGCGAGGCAGAGAGACACCGGGAGGAGGAGGAGAGAGAGGGCTTGGCAGCTGGTTTGATGAAGGATGTAAGGAGAATGTTAACCAGACAATCACCTTGCATGTTATTGATTGAGATGGGAGAGAGGTAATTAGCATCGAAAAGAAGGGGAAGCTGAGGCCACTTTTAATGTTTTGATACAAGGTGTTCTCTCCCTGTACCCATCTACATGTTGTGTTCTCTGCGCGTGTGCTGTGAGCGTACGTGTGTGTGAGCACATGAAGGGAAGTGTTTTATCAAAAATATGATTAATTTTACTTGATGTGCGAAACCAAAACCTGGAATGCACGAAGCTTGTAATTTGCCCCAGGGGGGCCAATGTATGTTAATTTCTTTATTGTATGTGAGAGCCGACGGATGCAGTGTAAAACCGTTAATGAGTAGCATAAATAAGTAGCATACCCTGATATAATGGGCACATTCACATTTTACTCACAGCACCCAGCTGTGTGCCATGTGCACACACAGAGCCTCGTCCATAGGGCATAGGCCTGCTCCGTCTTTTGCCTTACATCTCCGTTTAGTCGGGCTTTGTTTTTATAAATAGATGTAGTCTCAAAGTCCCTGGTTATCCATTGGATGTAAAATGCTTCAAAGGCCTAACACGTACAGTAGCTTAGCAAAAAAATTCACATGTATACAACACTGACTAGATACCGATCACCTCTGGATTTTTCAGGTTCAGTACCGATGAAGAATCTCCAGTCTTTATTTTTTAAGACCTTGAAACAGAAACAGTTTTGAAAAAGGACCCCTTGAATGTTGCTTATCAAAACATTGTAATTAAGCTATTCACTGGGTGGGACATTTATAGTTCTAGAATAAACTTGTTGGTGCTCCCATTCGAACTATGTGATGGTGACAGCGTACTTTTTCGTTGGCATCGCCGCACTGCCTCTTCAGGTTATTTACTGGCCAAACGAATGTCAACACTGATATAAAGTATCTCCGGGAAGCAATATCAGATAATAGCTAGAGCTAAATTTGGGTGGCCAATCAGATATATGTCGCTATCTGCCTATATGTATGGAATGAAAACCATTGTTTTTTAGAGGTAATGATGCAGAAAAACGTGCTTGGGGTAGTTGACTATTCATAAATACCCGGTGAAGTTGACCATTTTGATGCACTGGAGTCATCATTGAAAAGGCTTCTGATACGGCCTAAAATGCTGGATCAGTTATCGCCAGTACAGCCGGAAGAGAACGCTGCTACTTTCCAGTCCTTCGCGGTGCTTTTCAGTTCTTCAAACACGGCAGCACACCTCCATATGCTGCCTCTGTTATACCTTGACTGACTGTCGACAGGCATCATCCATTACCTTTGACACCCACTGCATCCTTTAACTAATTCTCCCATTTAGCACTGCATCACTAAGAACATACTGTGCATCCTGAGCTTTAATGGTCATGTTAATTGTAGAAATCAGTCAGCAGTGAAAGCAGTAAATGATGCCAAAGTAAACAATGCTTTGGATCAGGCAGAACGGCTGCAGACTGTCATCAATTCTGTTCCCTGTTGGTTGTGGCTCAGTGTAAATAATGACAACATGGCATGAAATCACAGTACGGCACACAGCAGTTGTGGCGCTCACCTTATGATCCTTGACCCTGAATTGGTGGCACAGTTTACACGATCAGTAAGTTTTGCTCAGTAATCGTTTGTGTTATTTTTTTTTTTTTTTTTTTTTTTTTTACACTTTTTATGCCACAGAACCGGGAACCAAGTGTTTTTGATCCTAATTAAATGTGACACCCTGCTCTGTGTCTCTCTGCTTATTGAATTTAAATAATCTCCTCTATAATTCTGTCATCTTTGTATGCGTGGTGACGCTATAAATCAGTTGACTGCAAAGCCCTTCTCTCTCGGTTGGCAGACATCTTTATGGCGAGCCACATTGTGCTGCCACTGTACTGTTGGTCGTAAAGCCCAAGAATGTCTCACAGTGTGTATCGGGCTTTAGCATTGTTAGGAAGGGGACAGTCTGCCCTGGCTTTGGTGTTGACTTTTGGAAATTCTTTGTTGATTTATGTCCGCTCTGTGTGTGTGTGTCCTTTTCAGCTCGCCACTGAGACAACCGTCCTCGACGGCCAAAGTGTGCCTGGTTTGCGGAGACGAAGCATCAGGATGCCACTACGGTGTGGTGACGTGCGGAAGCTGCAAAGTCTTCTTTAAGCGAGCAGTGGAAGGTATGGAATGAATTCATATATTTGATGTATTACTGATCATGCCTCTTCAAGGGTGGCGGAGAGAGCTTAACACATTTCAACCTGAGAGATCACAAGCAAATTAAAAAAGGTAACACCTTGTCACGGCTTTGACATGATGTGTATGCTGAAGTAAAAGAGAGGCATATTAAGAAACACATTTGCACATTCGACTCCACGTAGGCAGCGTAGAGAAACACTGTGAATTGAGAGAGCACAAGCAGAAAGAGGAATGCTGCGAGATGAACACAACAGCTAAACAGTAGTTTAGCTAAAACAATAGAGCATTTGAGGGCACTAAAGGTCAAAGCGGTCAGAAAGGTGTGATGACATACTCACGAAAAAAAATCAATTCATACATTAAGTAGTATGCAAGCACCTTATTGGCCAAAAAGAGACTAACATAAACCTCTCTTTGACAGGTTAATTATTGAATTTGTCTCTCTCACACTGCACCATTCCACACTACATTGTCACAAAACATGGCACTGCACGCTGTGCCACCTGCCATTACCGCCGCAAGTGAACAAACCTGTGGGAAACACTGATTGAGGTTCATTTATTTTATGCTGCTTTTGTGTTTTCGAATTGTGAATGTGTTTCTTCATTTGATGTGTTTTTACAAAATATGCATCGTTATATGTATATGCAAGTGTTGTTTGTGTTTTTGTTGTTTTTGTCATTTTCCCATGTGTATACTTTTGTTTTGCAGCGTGTTGGGCTCTCTTCGCCGATGTTCTTTCCTCACACTGGCTATTTACAACGAGATATACCATCTCTTATTTTGTTGTTCTGTGTGCAAAACACGACATACGTTGTTTGAACTCTAATCGTCAAACTGAATGCTTGCATAACTGTAAGAGGAGAAAGCCACTGTGCCGGCGCGATGCTCAGCAAGTTTCATTCACATTGCATTCAGTGATATTTCAAACAGCACCACCTTATCTGACAAGTGTGGCCTTCAGAGTTATTGGCAGACATTCCACTCAATTAATAACAGTGGTGAGTCTGGGGTAATTTATGTGGCAACGAAATTACGGCTTTTTCCGGATGAGAACTGTTGATGAGGAAATGTGCGCGAATACAATAACTGCTTTCAGGAACTTTCAACACTTTTCGGATGTAATCACTTTTTTTTCCTGATAGAATAGATGTTGAAAGGTTCAGTCAGACGAGCACACGGTGGAAAAATTGCTTTCAAACATAAGGTGTGAGAATCATTAACCAACAGTTTATCCTGGTTTTCTTGGCGTTTATGACATAATGCTGTTTAATCCGGTTTGACCTTATAGATGTTTATTTTTCCTGGAACGTCATTGAAATGACAGAAAGCCTTTGGTACGTTACATTTATAGACTGTGACCACGTTGAGTGGCACATTCAGTAGGTAATTCTCCTGCGGCAGCCCTTTATGTTATATTTAGCTCGGGGAAAATCAACAGCAGCCATAATGTGCTTTTCATTTTGTGCCTGTTGCCCGAGGCGTTGGACTTAACTCATTAAGATGAGTGTTTGAATGCAAAACAGACGCTTACAGACCCAGCACAGGCGGGGAAAAAAAAAAAAAAAAAAAAGAGCAAGCAAGCCCCAGCCACCAGGCCCTCTAGGTGTTTTCCTGACCATTGGCGGAATTGCGCTCGTTCCCAATCAAATCATGCCTTAATTTGATGATATTTACGCACCGTCATTACGAAGACCTGAAACCAGATTATGTGTCTGGGGTGATCGAATCAGACATGCCATTGTTCTTGCTTCAAGCGTGGCCCGTGGCAGACGCTAAAGATCTGATGTGTGTGAGTGCCAGTCAGGTGAGGCTGTGAGGAGCTCAGATCTCTAGAGGCTCTGTGATCACACTACTGACGCCCTGTCCGTCTCTCGTGTGATTTATAATTCTAATGAAATCCAACCGTTGATTGTTTGAGGCCCTTTTAATCGAATGCAGAGTTTCCCTCTCTGCGTTTGCCTGCCGAACAACAGCAACTGTGCAAACTACGAAAAGCGCAATAAGGGCAACCCATTCAGTGGCGTGATGTCATCAAGGTTGCGTGCGAGGCGTACGCCCTTCTGATGTGCAAAGCGAGCTGTTACCTCACATGACCCCGCCACAGCTGCTGCTGAGGTGGAAAGAGAGAGGCACGGCGGAGCGGGGCAATGGATGAAAACACTGCGAGAAGGATTTTGCAAAGTGAAGAGAGATAGAGGACAGTGAAACAGATACAGCGAGGGAGGAGGGGGAGGAAGGACAAAGAAAAAGTCAGACGCAGACAGAGAGATAAAGAGAGGAGGAGCCGAGAGAGGCAGTAAGAAACAGGGAGAGGGACGGAAAGCGATGTGTCAGCAGTGAGTGCCGGAGAGGTGTAAGTCAGGACGTGAGGAGACGTTTCACTCCTCCCCTCTGCCAGTATTTCCTCCTCCTCCTTCTCCTCCTCTTTTCTCTCAAAGTTAAAAACTTAGACTCGGCATGCGAGGTATAAAAGAAGACTGCAGAGAGTGGGCATCTGTGCAAAGGGGAATAATCCAGCCCATGCTTAATTTCTTTTGGCACCGCCTGCCTCGGGGGACACAACTTTTTCGGTCGGCTGTAGCTCATTAGACGACTAACTGGCTCAGAGCCCTTTACTACAGCGCTAGTTAGCATTCTGGAGTCATCAACAAATCAGAAGAAATCGTCTGACTGTGGAGGGTCTGTTTTCCCCTCCAATCAAGTCAGAGGAGTTACCGCTAGGTTGCTTTATTTTACAGTACTGGAGCTTGGCACAGTGCATATCCGAAGTCTATCACTTTAGGTTTACATTCAGACCATCTGTTTGGAATATCCATCGGCCACATGGGCCTTTTACTGTCCAAATCTGTGCACTAAGAGCCCCCCACCCCAAGAGGAGGAATATTCATTCAACTTAATTTTTTGTCTCATCTTCCAGAAGGCACGGCCAACTATACAGGATAAAGTTTACAACCGAGGTCCCAGGAAACATATAGAAATACTTCATTATTCTCCGAAGACCCTCTGGCTGTGAGCCCTTTCAAAATGCCCTCGATTCATTCTTAAAAGCATTCACATGAACGCATAAAAGAAATATTCGTCTTCTGCCCTCCTACTCGCTACAAGTTTATCTCGGTAGACAGTATGGCAGCTCTCATACTCACACTTTTTTATTCCTTCTCACATTTTAGATGTCCTTGTGTAGCAAACAAACGCAGAAGAGCGATAATAACCTTTTATAACGTGCAGGTTTCTTGCGGATATGTTGCCGCCGTTGACTCAACTGTCACGTGCAAACTTGCAGCCAATTTAAAGGCGCCGTTGACAAGTTTTCCTCACTACAAACGTTTATCCTGCACAGTGGGGGGAAAAAATGCCTTCCGACACACAACAACACAAGCAGTAAATATGTGTTATCACCGCTAATGAAATGTGGAAATAGCCGAATGCGTTCGTATGTGCTTCTCTCCTGCATCCACTCCGCCGAAGTCTAGTTTGTTGATACAAGACAGCTGCACTCAATAAACGACTCCATGTGGAGCACATTTGAGGAGTTGAATGCCGGCTTATTATTCACATGTCATCAGTGGCTTGGCATGTCTGCTCTTTGTAATAATACCAGGCTCTGCTTTTAGCTCACTAGCTGTTTTTGGTGTTCTCTTGTTGAACCGAGAGGTTTACGGAGACATTGGCCAACCTTGTTACGGCCTCACTGTGTTCTGCGATGTGACTGGGTCGTGGTTTCCATGGCGCTGGTGTCAATCTAAAAAACCTTTCCCTTCAGCACTGCCTCTGTGGGAGAGGTCATCCGAGGACACGTCTCGCACCGCTTCTGCTTTGACTGGCAGCTAAGCCGCCCAATCAGCTCGGGCCGGCGGGGTGAATGGAGGCCTCCCTCCCCGTGCCGGAGTGAATGCTTCAGGTTGTGTATGAGAGGCTCATGTAACAAAAGCTGGAGTGAGGCCATTTAGCAGCGTTGTGCTTCCCAACCCTTTCTGATCGGAAACCGCATACACCATCCATGCAAACACGAGCGCTTAACTTCCCGTGCACACATGCATGTGTACACGCGTCTCTATAGTAGTAGAGGCATTCAGGTGTGCAGCATTAGGTAGCATTGTAATCTGTAAAGCTTTCTGTAAGTATGTGTGACCCACATTGCTAATAGGCATTTAGGCTGGAGAATGCAGCCTGAGGAAGGGTCCCTCTAATGCAACCTAGACACATTTACTGTTCCAGTATGTGTGTGAATTTTACATCCTTTAAAAATAGACACAAGGGAGGCCAATATATAATGTCGGCAACTAATTAACACATCTGCAAGTTATTTTTTTAAATTATTTGATTTATTGTTTAACCTGTAAAATATAAATAGTATTTTTAAAAATTCTGCTCAAACCTTTCCCAGAGCTATGTATACATCTCCAAATTGCTTGTTCCCTTTGATCAACAGTCCACAACACAATTGTATTTTATTAAATACAGTCATTTAAAACGGAGAAATGCTACAAATTCTCACACGTGAGAAGCCGGAGTCAGCAAATGTTGGCATTTTTGCTTGTTAAATGATTTAAAGATCCCCTTCACACACGTATGTGAGGCATGCAAAGAATTCTCTCATGTGCCTGACATGGTTTGTGCAGGGAAGAAAATAATTCTCCATAACATACGAAATAATATTTTTCATTCCACAGCAGCTAGTTGCAACAGCCAAATATATCTACAGCAAAGAATGTCAATCTTTGAATTCTGCCCATTTCTTACAAATTACACAGTTGAAGACTTAATACTTTATTTAGGTTGCTATTGAATATTTTCTTTGTCGTCTGACTGACTGATCCTTTACAGCGTACAGTCTCCACAGCATTTTGCCTAACCATGAAACCTCTTACTACAGTAACAGGTATGATGTACGTTTGGTGCACGTGTGATGATATAACTCATACTACTTCCTCCGTGCCCTCATTTCCCCCTAGCCTGGCCTGACCTGCAGGCCTGTTGGTTTCCAGTGGGTATAATCTGAACTCCCATCTCTTCCTGCTCCCTGGTGACACCTTTGTTCTTTGACATCAATGCAAAAAGGACCCAGTGCTGTCAGTGGGCTACACCTTTTGTGTTCAAACAAATAAGCAGCGCCAATCTGATGGGCTTTATCAGTGTCTTCACCGATGATTGGTTTGTTAAAGATACAGTACCACAGAGAGTTGTGGTGGTACATTTGAGATGCCTTTATTGGCTTTTTCAAAGTCTCACTGTATCACGTTACATGCTTTAAATGCGCATGTCGAATGCACTTGCTCTATAAATAAAAATCACAAATGAAAAACTGGAGGAAATACTGATGTTACACAGTCCAGTCCACAAACAGAATTATGTTATTTTCCTCCATAATGTGAGTTTAATCTTTTAGATAGGAGTTCAAGTAACGGAGGAGGGATGGGAATATTTCTGTTGTAACCATCGAGTCTGAAAACCGTTAGCAGGGAGCCTTCTTTGATTTATTTCACTCAGAAGAAAGTCAAAGCCGAGTCTGGTTGTCTAGTCAAACACTTGATGTAGTGCCTCAGCATGGAATAGAGTTATAATGCATTGTAAATGAGAGCAGTGCAAAATGGATTTTGAATTCTAACAGTGTTTTTTTTTTTTCTACGCACAGACTGCCATAACTGGCTGCTTTTGTACATTTGACACTTCCAATGACCATATTGAGACCAAAATAATGACTAAATGTATTGTGTTTTAAGGCAGCAGATGGTGAAATGCACAGCACAACTGAGATATAGCACATTATTATAGAAGTGGAGAGATTAGTAAACAAAATAGCAGCTTCTGTTTACATCCTATTTTAACTCCTGCACCCTCGTTTTATAATGATCCAGACAGGCAAACTTAATTGTGTAGAGCCCCATCCAACACAGCTGTTTGTGTGTTGTCCAAAGAAATGGAGTACCAAAGCTTTTGCAAGGCAGTGATTTGCATACCACTGGCCCAGTGGTAACAACAATTAAATCTCTAAGAGGTCTGTTCTTTGGTTGTTTAGTATTTTTTTGGCTATGTAATTTAGGTTGCATAAATACCGATGAATGACAATCACAGAATTTACCAAACGCTTTGTGAGCGGGAGCATGACTAACACGTCGGTACAGTGGCTCAGTGGCTTAGTGGCCTGCACTGTTGCGGTAAGAAATACCTTTGAATCACGGCAAGGACATGGACCTTCTGTACCCTTTTTTACCAACATGATCCAGTTCTGTTACGAGTTGCGTTCCTAAAGCTTGATTTATGATTGTTGGTTGGGCGTGGTCTCTACACTCTTAGCTGCTAGAGTGTCTCCTGGCTAGAGAGAGCAGACAGACTGGATGTCCGAGGGGCAGGTTACCCATTCACGAACACCATCTTGCCAAAGCAAAGTAGCGTTCTGCTTCCAAGCTCTCTGTGTAGGGAAGTGCAGGTAGACACTCCCTTGCCCGGAGACACAGCTGCAAGTTGAAGAGGTCGGTAGGGTACAGCTGGCAAACTGCTTTATCACCACTGCCAGCAATGCAGACAAGCCAGCGCACATGCGCACAAATTATCACAATGGCGTGGGCCACTCGTGTGATATGGTGTAGACTCAGTGCAGAGCAGCCTTTTAGATACAAAAAAGTGTGTATCAAAGCAGACGTGTCACATATTTTTTTAATGAAGCATGCTTGACAGTTTGGTAACACTTATTACACTTACATCATCATTGATATATATTCTATAGGTTTAATTTATAAGCCATTTATTAAAAAAATCTTATTTGGAAAGTTGCAAATGATATTTATAATGCTTTGCATTGTAATAGATTACGTGTGGCTGATCTGTAAACATTATTTGGATTGACATCATAAAGTTGCTACTGATGTTCATGTTCAACTTTTACAGGTGCTTAATAAATGTTTTTTAAGTCTTTCACTGTCTGTTAACAGTCAAATACCTATTAACTACGGATTTACCATTTATTAGTGATGGTTATTATAAAGGTAATTTGTGAAGTTTGCGTGTCTTCCACGTTTGAGCGAGTTCCCTCCAGGTGCTCTGATTTTGCTTCAACGATCAAACCAGGTGAAGGTTTGTCCCCTGTCGGTACCCTTGACCAAGTCACTGGCTCAGAAGTTGAAGTTAGTCCCTGGGCGGTGCAGAGTGGCCGCCCACCGCTCCTAATACCTTTAGGATGGGTTAAATACAGAGGACGAATTTCACACCGGGGATAAGTAAAGGATAACTTAAATAGTGTTAATCTATGGGGCTGACATAGATTTCAGCACATCCTTTAGTCATATGCTCTCTGCAGTACTGCAACTGAGAAAATCTGCAGCCACTGCTAAATGGCACAGTTGTATTATTGATGTGGGTCATCTACTGTATCTGAGAGGCTATTTTCACAGTCAAGGGGTCCGACCGCTTGTTTGGCTGGTAGCTATTTCAAAGAATCAGGTTAACATAGTTTTTTGTTTTTTTTTGCGGGCGCCTGAAGTCTGTCTGTCTTTTGTAAGCAGATGTAGCGGAGCAGTGTGCTGGTGGCAGGAGGGCCGCGGGGCAGATTACTCTTGTTAAAGTGGGGTCCCCATAGGATCCCATTCAGAAGGAAGTCCTCATAAGTGATGTATGCTGGAGCTGACAGACAACAGAGATTCCACAGCGGGTTGTTGCCAGATTGTGAGATCATTAGCGGAAAGTAGATGTGAGTGGACTCCATTAAATGAAGAATGCTGACAGAGCGTGCGCTGTAACAGAAAGACAGGACTTTTCAGAATTATGTCAAATTTAATACAGTATGCGAGGAGTCATTGGATTTTTTTATGAAAATGTCTTGACAGAATTTGTGACTGAAACTGAGTGTTTTTACGGTAAAAATAGAAATGATAGATTTTGGGGTCCGATGCAGTTTGAGTCAACGTGAGTTCATACATCAACCGCTTTCATAAGAGATAAAAGTAGATCCTTTTCTTGATTAGACATTTTCCAAGATAAGACAAAAAAAAACGAACCTAGACCGGTAAGCCCGCCACGTGCTGAGCTGATAAGCAAATGCACATATTCAGAGGTAAATATGCTGTGCGAGGGCAAGTGAGTGCATGCACACAACGAGCATAAATAAACAACCTCCATCCCCCTCGTGCGCGCACACACACACAGTTGCGTGCACACACACACACACACACACACACCATCGGACGAAGACTTCGCCTGTCTCATGCAGTGTATTTCACTCTAATAATTATTAACAAGATTTGCAGGAATGAGCAAAACAGTTGACAGGAAGGCTCCAGAGTTTTCAGAATTGCCATTTGGTCCCGGCCTATCCAAGCGAGAGTATGTGTGAGTGTGTGCGTGCGTGTCTGTCTGTGTGTTAGTGTGTGTGTGTGTCTGCGCGCGTGCATTAATGGGGTGGGGAAGGGGATGGCTGCGTTGTGTTTCCTGTGTCGCAGTTTACTGTTTTTTAGAGCAAGAAAAATGGGCTTATGTAACGGTCATGTGATTTAGCCAGAAATAGTGGTGGGGCTACAGCTGCTGCCTCTCCTCCTGCAGCTCGGTTCCTTGGCTTTTGGCAGCAGCCAGACAGACACACTGCGCACTACTCCTGCTAGCTCAGAAAACAACTTCTGCTCAGGCCTACACACATATACAAATACTGTACTGTGGAGGCAACAAAGGCAATGCACAGAATGTACATGTTTGAGGAAACTGCATGCAAACATCGCACAAGCTTTCATGCTAAACACTGAAGCGTGAGCCAGAAATCCGAGTTACTTCCGAAGGGATAAACAATACGGGAACGACATGCAGGAAAAATATGCGCCGGCATGCAAACATGTGCATCTTCACAAACCGTTTACGCACAGAATCTTTAATTCAACCCAAACAGAGCTAAGCCATGCACTGGGGTCATCGGGGTCACTGCACCACACTATACCGCTCCATCTGCGCCGCGTCGTGATTTCCATGCGTGTGTATTTGTTTGTGAAAGCAGATACAACATTTGCAGTGTATTTTTTTATTTATTTATTTTTTTTTTAATTGCCAAGTAGAGCAGCTTTGGCCTTGTGTGTGTGAGCCCGTGCATGTATGCGAGTGTATATGGGAGTGAGAGGGAGAGTGAATGACTGTACGTGTGCACGAGCATGAGCCTGCCTGCCTGTGTGTGGGCGTATGGCGCTCTGAGGCTGGCGGACGTGTGGAAAGAGGGAAAAAAAAGAGGGATGGAGACGCAGGCGTAGAGATGGAGAAGAGTGGAGGAGGAGAAGAGCTGTACAGTGAAGAACTAGTGGAGCGGAAGGAAGCGCTCTGAAATGGGAGATCATTGGGTTTAGCTAAGGGCTAGGCAGGAGGCAGGAGGGATTCTCGCCATGTTAGCATCACTGTCAGGAATAGTCGAGCTGCAGCCAGTGTCCTGGTTCCAGTGAATATTAATACTCTCATGCCATATACTGTAAAATACACCATTAGTCATGCGTTGTAGAATGTGAGAGTGGAATAGTCACAATTTCGATCATTTTCACAGCGATAATCACGAAATGTAGATCTCCAATGATGCCAGACAGTTAATGGGTTTCTGTGTTGACCTACATTACAAACCTACAGTAGAATCAAACATTTACTTCCCTTCATGTGAGAAAATGTGTACAAATACTGCTCAGTGCTGCAGAGGTTGACCCTCCTTTCTTTGCTCTTTTAGCTGCACATCACTTTGAAAATATCACTGCTGTTCTATGACAAGCTGCACATTTGCTTCACCACCGTACTGACCCCGTGTCTTGTCTTCCCGTAGGTCAGCACAACTACCTGTGCGCCGGAAGAAATGACTGCATCATTGACAAGATCCGAAGGAAAAACTGTCCAGCATGCCGCGTACGGAAGTGTCTCCAGGCCGGGATGAACCTGGGAGGTGAGGAGTCACACCCCCTCATTACAGACAGATTTTGCCCCGTCACGTGTCTCGGATGTGACATTTGAGTCAGCCTCGCTCTGCGTTCAAGAAATGGTAGATATGGAAAAGTAGGTTTGGCTGTCGTCACAAGAGGCCCGAGGATGCTGAGTCACAGGGTATGTGTGTGTGTGTGTGTGTGTGTGTGTGTGTGTGTGTGTGTGTGTGTGTGTGTGTGTGTGTGTGTGTGTGCGCGCATATACAGTAGTATATCTGAGCACAATATGCATAATGCATCTCCAGGAGGTGTAAAGCTCCAGTACTCTATACGATGCCAACTGACAAAGCCTGCAGACGAGGTACAGTGTTGTATTATGGGGAAATATACTGTAGTTGAGAGGGAGGGTTTGTGTTGTGTTCATGTGTTACCAGTGGCTCATTACAATTCAAGGTCGCAGCGGTATAAACAAAGCTAAAAGCATACTTGATTTGGAGTCCATTAGAGGTATTGAAATTACCAATGATTTTGAATTTTACGCTCCCGAAGGAAGCAAAAGAAAAAAAAAGAAAAGGAAAAGAAATAAATAAATATGTTGTTCATTTCTAAATTGTATTTTGAGATCCTGGGTTTGTTCCTCTCTCCCTCTGCTCATCCCTGCTATTTTCCCGCTGATGTTACAGGTGCTGATGTCATGTTAAAGGTGTAACTCCACAAATTTTACATAAAGCATGTTTTCAGGTTTGAGGGAGCGGCATGAAATCTGCTAAATTGCCTCCAGTGGTGTCACTCAGTAGCTAAATTGCATCGTGGGCAGTGTAGGTGCTAGTTCTTTGAAAAGGAGGAAGAATGCATGGAAAAAAAACGGCAATGTCTGCTGTATGGATTTTAAACATTCATTTTCAAACTGTCCATAATGAGTCCAGTGGACTGCTTTTCAAAACCTGCAGCTTCTGTGGAGCCACAAAAAGCATCGTACCACACTATGAAGTCGTACTCCTCAAGACATCCTGTAAACACCAAAATTGGATCAGCCTTTATGTGTATTTATTGTGCTGCTATAATATTGTAAAGACTTGAGGCTTGAATGAAATATATATGAAAATGTCAAATCTTGTCCAATTACTTGCGAAAACAAAAAAGACCAAAGGATTAAAAACCTTCACACATGCAGCTGCAGCTGTTACTCAGAGTTAGCGTGAGTGCTTCATGCTTTTTAGAGAAATACTTGCCGGGCTTCTAATTGAATCCAAAGTGACATTTTTGCAAATTGGAATGATGTGTCTTAATAGCAGTAGGAAGTTAACAAATGTCTACGGAAAAGGTCCTTAGATTTTTACAAAAAACAACAACAAAGAACAAAGTAAAAAGCCAACTGTGATTCCTGGAGTTGCTGTCGAAATGACTGCAGAGTTGCTTTTCTTAATGATCATCACCTCATTGTCAGACTTGTTATTTTTCTTCGTACCCTGTGGCATATAAGACTCCTGTCATTACACACTTAAGCAATTTTGTTTTTATTTATTCATATATGCAGTGAGGTGATTGTGTAAAAGCGGGGAATATTGAATATTTCAATCCTTTGGGGTATTACTTTAACAGATGCTCTACTGTACTATACAGTACTGTATAGGCTACTGGTTTTAGAAAACCCATTTGGAAATGCACTAGAACTGTGTGCTGTCATGTCAAATCACGTTTGTTTGCTGCCATTTGCAGGCTTTACATTCCCATAACAGCAAGAAACATAGCGGTGGTTTAGTAAATGGCTGCAGGAATGAGCTCCACATTTTTAAAGAAATGACGACAATGATGAGCTTTATTAAAGGGGAGACTAATTTAAAACACTTGTTATGTAAGTTTAATAATGTGAAGAAAACTCAGATGTTCGCAGAAAACATTCAGTTAATGATGCGATATATCAAAATCCCAAACATAGGAGGACAACTATTATCAGTGCAGCATAAAATGTGTTTCATTTCAATGGATTTCTAGGAAAGCAGTCCCATTGCTGGGTTGTCGTCAACAATCTTATAAATTACACTTACAGTGTAGCCACTTAAAAGGACGTGCTCACAATGAGGGCAAAAAAATGACTAACTGTTCAAATTCCGGTGGCGAGGATTTGCTTGTTTACATTTTTGTTCAAGACCTCTGCCTTTGAAAGTTACAGCTAACACATGACAAATGTTCCATTCTGGATACGATCCAAACCTCTTGTAGCACAATGTAAAATAAATAAATTGGCTCTGATTGGGGAAAATCAATTCCAGAAGAGCCCTTCATGATACATTTTCGGCACTGCGAATGTGTGAACGCTTACTTTTTTATGGCCAATTTGACTTGCTTGTATATTTCAGTCAACAAAACTAATGTGGAAATGATGTATTATCGATTGAATGCAGAGTCTCAACGGAGTCCATTTGTCTTTGCTTTGACATCACTCTCCACTTGCATTACACAGTGTTCACGCACAGAGACGTGACAGCAATAAACTCACTCGCTGGGGGAGCGAGAGGCTACAGGTGGGAGCTGGGATCACGACGGGTCGTGTGAAAATGCTATATGAGCAGCAGCAGCAGCAGCAGTGATGAGGTGGTGTTTTGGAGCCGTATGCATGCAGCTGTCAGGGTTAAAGGAAATGTGCAACAGCAGCGGTAGCTCATGTTCAACCCTGTCGCTCTCATCAAACATTGTTTTTAAGAGAGTTACAAACGTCGGCATTTAGCAGTTATGATCGTTCCTCTGTGATGCAATTTGCTGTTGTTTGGCATCCTGAATGGATTTAGACCACATTGACACCCCTTGAGGTTGACCTGACTGACACCATTCCCCAAAATAATTATAATACTAATATTACTTTTTATCTACAAATTAGACAGTTGTTATTGAGGACTATGGCAAACTGTTTTATGCTTTGGTACATGCCTTTTGCATTTTATTTTTAAAGTTAAACCTTTTTAAATGTATCTAAACTATATTGACACAAAAAAGGAGCCTCGTCACAGGGGTGGAATGAGGAGTGATGTAAAAAAAAAACAACAAAAAAAAAAACGATGCGTCAGTCATATGAAGACACGACAGTTGGGCAGAAGCGCAATTATTCACTGAAAGGATACGCTCACCCAAAATAAAATTCAGTCATTATCCACTCACCCCCACCATGATGGAAGGACGGGTGAGGTTTTCATAGCCCACAAAACATTACTGAAGCTTAACAGTAAAACAGCGTTGCAGCATTCTCCTGAATAACTGAAGTAGATCGGGACTTTTTTTAAAAACATAAAAATGCTCCATACAGCTTGTCTGACATAAATCCATGTCTCTGTAAGTCCAGAGATCCCATATTGATATGAAAAGGAGCCGTTTACACCCTCTGTGCGTGGTTGAGCTTGTTCACCCATTTCAGACGGGGTGCTTTCAGCTCACCAGCTACAGCGAAGATTTCGGAGTGAAAAGTGTAAATAGCGTCTGCGAATATATTGGGGATCTCGAAAAGCTTCCGTAGTCTTCGACTTCACTGGCTGAGCTGGCTGTACTGTAGCTGTTTAATGTCTTTTTCCTCTGTCGTTTTAAAACAAGTTTCGGGGGAAACTGCAACACTGTTTTGCTATGAAGCTCTAGAAACCTTTTGTGTACTGTATCAGCATGAGGGTGAGTAGATAATGACTGAATTCTCATTTTTGTGTGAACTTATCCTTAGGCATCTCACCGGCACAAAAACACGACTTGTAGTAAACACATCTCTTTCTAGTGAAACGTAATGTGTTGAAAAGCAGCAGATGACCATGAGTCATGAATAAAAGCTCAAGGTTGCCAATGAGCGTGGCGGTGTGTTTGAGTTGCAGCGATCTGAATGAGTGCTCAGCTGTTTGGATCTAATTTTGATATGAAGGCGATTAAATGTTGGTGTCAGATTCCCAAAGCTAAAGAAGAAACGTGGTGCTTGATAAATAATAAGTATGTGGAGAAAAAGTGAGTGAAAACTGAGTTTGTGCTTGGTAAAATAAAGGAAAACTCACCTCTTGACTTTGCTTCGTAGGACAACAGTTGTCTTTATGTTCCTAGTGGAAAAAGGCTCCAAACAATTCAGTCAAATAAATCAGCCCATAGCTACGTAGGCCCACAAAACACAGCATTAGCCACATAGCTTACTGACATTTCTTTAGCATGTTAGCTAGCAAATTCTCTCTCTTCTCTCGAATTCCTTTGGGAAGGTGAAGCTAGTTATTAAAGCTATCTTAAAGAAGCAAGATGTCGCGTCCCAAAACAGCAGGACAGGAAATGTCAGGCTTCAGTTTCAGGCACAGTTCGCAAAAGCCAACAACAATATTTGAACCAAGTGAAGGTAGTTTATTGCCTTCAAGGTGCTACTACTTCATCGTCTCATGTTGGACTGAGAGCAAACCAGACGTTATTAGTAGCTCACTGTTGCCTCTTCTGTGGTACAAAGTGGTATTACGAGACAGGGCGGGCAGTGTACAGCCGGTTAGCATGCTAACTTCAGTCTCTTTTACATGACGTCAACGTTTAACTCTTCAAACTCTGTTGGCTGTTTTTGAGTTGAAAACTAAAATCCTCCTTCAAAAAGATGGCCATATGGCACAGGTCATCTTTAATATCATTATACATTTTATATAACAAAAATTATGTGCGAGTGTTGCTATATATCTGGAGTTGATGACCTGAGAAAGGCGAGAGACTCTACTATGATGAATTGTATGTCATTTTTTCGTCAACCCTCAGAGACCCCCATTTGGGAATGCTTAAACAATACACAGGAAATTAAACATGAATATTGTTCTTTTATGTGCTCTTGGTTTCACCGGACACTATTCCAGATGGACACTTTCCAATTTCTGATTCACACTCTAACATTTGGAGTTACAACTTCCCAGAAGCTATAACTTTCTTCACCTACAGAGATAACAGATTTTCTTGAGAATTATAGAAGCTGTTGAAGCTGATAAGCTCATCTATAACCTTGAAGTGGAAAAAAATAAATCAATAAAACTACATTTAAAATGAAATCTTTGATATCAACAAGCACAAAGTTTTGCACTCAGATAGGCTACTACGCACTATAAATTTATATAAGTTGTACCCATGTAGTATCTGTCACATTTCAATTATAACCTCAGATGTCTAATGTAATAAATGCCACCATCAACAATGTGTTAATGAGGGCTGTTGTGTTCCCCGCAGCACGAAAGTCCAAGAAGTTAGGGAAGCTGAAGGGTGTCAGCGAGGACCTGCAGGGCTCGAAGGACGGCCAGACTGCCACAGGTGGCGTTGGCGGTTACCTGTCCTCAGAGAAGGAGCTGAACGCCAGTGCTGCCAATGCCCTGGTGCCCCACGGGCCTGGGGTGGTCACACCTTTTCTGCCGCCCTCCATCTGCAGCGTGTTGGAGCTGATCGAGCCTGAAGAGGTGTACTCCGGCTATGACAACACGCAGCCTGACACCACCGACCACCTGCTGTCCAGTCTCAACCGCCTGGCCGGAAAGCAGATGGTACGAATGGTCAAGTGGGCCAAAGTACTTCCAGGTTAGTGACCAATGGAGTGGTGGGCAGAGGCCCAAAATGTTGTTTAAGAGAGGTGTTGAAGCCAGGACTGGAAAGGAGTGGAAACTTATTAGTTACGTGAAAATAATGTCCGTAAATCTTATTTTTAAAGGGCCACTGTGCAGAATTTAGTGGCATCCAACCAACTGAATATACCCCCAGTCTCACCCTCCGCTATGGAATATTATGTTCCATTTCTGCCCTTTAATCCCCCTAAATCCTACACACCGGACCTTTGAAGGTTATGTTCAATGGACATGGTTTTAAAAGTGAATCAAAAGGATAAAAGATTAAAGTAGCTTGTAAATTCGGAAACGTGTATATTTTCAGAATGTCTTCAACCACTTTTACGTCTATATTGTTATCATTGAAATGTAGTCAGTTTTGTTTAGAAACTGGTAAGTTGTTAAACACATCAGTCTAACAAATCAGCAGGAGTCTCCACTGTAATTACAGAGTGGGGTATTTTTATGAAGATAACACGCCTGCATCGTCTTCTTTTGATCTCCACATTTTTCAGAACGCGACACCGCTAGTTTTGTCAGGGCACGCGGTTTTAATTTTAAACACAAGGTCAGGAAATGATCCTGTAAAGCTTCAACAGGATTAGGAAGGGAATCCTGTTTTACCATTTAATGGAATCAAGATTAAGATATCCAAACAGAACTCATTTACATCATCGCTGTCAGATGTTGTGCTGAACAGAAGATCTAATGTCTATCTCATTAATTTCTACCTTAAAATCCGCCAGAGGAAGAAAAAAAAAATATTTGAAAAGGGATAAACAAGTTCCCCTATAATGCCAGTCAGTGGGAGACATATTGAAAGATGCCTCACAGGTAGCCTCTTTGAGGCTGTTTAATTTGCTGTATTGCAAATATTTGATACCTCCACGGTGTCTGCTTGCCATATCCGGACGTATAAATAGAAGGGGAGCCAGACAGAAGGGTCAAAATGAGTACCTTCGACTTTCAGATATGTCCCCGCCTGCATTCAGCTTACATTTGGATGTGGCAGGTCTGACACACAGGGCCACATGGAACAATATTGTCACCAGCACTATGTTCGCAGGAAAGTCAGACTTGGTTGGGAGCTAAATTATTAGCACATACTTCTCTGATGTTTTGCTATGTTTAAAGCCACCAAGAAAAAGAAAAAACATCAAACTCTGATTAGTTCATAGTCTAATAATTGATAATCAGCCAGCCCTGTGCGCTCTTTGTTATTGGCTAAATACAGAGTGTAAAGCCAGGGACCTAGAATACCTCTTCTACAAATGTGTATATATATATTTATATTATTGTATTTTGCAGATTGACTGCGTATTGACTAAAATAGTCCCTAAGCCTCGATAAGTGACTTGCGTGTCCTCACTTGGCCCGCGTTTTGCATGAGGAGGAGTTTGATTGCGAGTTTGGCAAGTTTCCTATTCGACTCTATTTTTGGAGCACCATAGACGACCCGCCAATAACTGGAGGCCTTGAGGGAATTTGTATGAAACAAGAATGGGTGAATACTTCTCAGTGGTTATCACGTCTAAACAAATATTGGCACAAAATAAGCACACTGTGGCAGAGATACGCACTGGTGATGTAGTGCACGTGAGCAAACACGCAGGCCGCAGACATGCCCGTAAGTTGGTGCTCAAGTCCAAATGTATTCAATCGATGCCAGAGTACCGACAGCCACATTCAAACATTGTGCTTTTTTTTTTCTCATCAGCCTCATCTGTGTCTGCTATGTGTGTCTGTGTGTGTGTGTGTGTGTGTGTGTGTGTTAGGTTTCCGGGGCCTGCCCATCGAGGACCAAATCACCCTGATCCAGTACTCATGGATGTGTCTGTCCTCCTTTTGCCTCAGCTGGCGCTCCTACAAACACACCAACGGACAGATGCTCTACTTTGCCCCTGACCTCATCTTTAACGAGTAGGTCTACACTTCCATATCTGCAGGACACCGCACACACCGGGCTGATGTTATTAAAGCGCACTGCTCGCTGACATTTAGCAGCAGTCGGGGGAAGAAATGCTCAGATCCTTTACTTGAGGATAAGATAAGTTCACCCAAAAATAAAAAAGGAAATGACAGTCATTATCGGCTCATCGCCATGCCGATGGAAAGTGGAGCGAAAGTTTTGCGGCTCACGAAACATTTCGTCACGGCAAAACAGTGTTGCAGCATTATCCTAAACAACTGAAGTAAGAAGGGACTTCATACTGTTCGCCTGGCTTAATTAAAGTCTCAGACAGCCCGAATGGAGGTGAAAAGACGTGATTTACGCCCTTTTTTTAAAGCCGAAATCTTCGCTGTAGCTGCCAAAGCTACGAGTGTTAGCGATCACCCCGTCTGAGGTGAGTGCACAAGATCAGCCGCGTGTCCCCAATCCCCAATCAACTTCAGATGTTTAGAGGGATGCTGCAACACTGTTGTGCTGTTAAACTTTTGGAAATGTTCCGTAGGCTACAAAAGACCAAAGAACATTTCCCGACTTAATTTGTATTTTTCAGTGAACTATCCCGTTAAGCGCAAGTAGCAATCCCAGCGTGTAAAAATACTCTGTTACAAATAAAAGTCTTACTTAATTATAAATATGTAAGGACTTCCAGCAGAATGTAACATATCCAAAGTCAAACTTCTAGCTATGCAAATTGTCCTTTTTATAACCCACATATTTAGAATAATATTTTAATCGGGACTGCAGGGATTCTCCTTTTAGTTTGTTTTGTTTGTTGCTGGACAATTCAGAACTTTACTAAGTAGTTAAGTACATGGTGACCTCACGTAAATCCCAGCATAGCTTTGCACAACCCTAACCCGTCTAATCAGCGACATAAACTGACCTGAGCTGACCTGAACTGACCTGTGAAAGCCTTATATCTACAGCAGCACTTTATATAGGTAATAGGTTTACTACGTGTTTTGTTGTGAAAATCAACAAGGCTAGTAACCGCAGTGATATTAATGTAGCAAGGTAGAGGTATAAAGCAGAGGTACCTTCGGAGATATAAGGTGTTTGTGTCCCATATATTTAATAATTCATATCAAAGAGAGGTTTCAGAAATCAGAAATTAGGCATTATGTAAAATACAATTGATATCGTCTGATGTCCTGTGGGATCCCCCCACACACACACACATACACAAACATGTCTATTAAGTGAGGTAGAGTAATTTGTTTTTCAGAGTATATAATTAGTAGATACAGTAATTGGATCGAACAGCAAAGCTTTGACTATTAAACGTTTAGTAGCCCCTGCTAGTTTTAGAGGCTCATCAGATGCAAATGTATGCATGAACATCGATTTCACTCGTAGAATTTGGAGAGTAAGGAGTTTATTTACCTGCTGTACTATTCTGAATGTCCCATTAACATACCTGAAGAATATTCAAGGGGACAAAATGAGTTTTTATGGTAATGACGTTGCTTTCAGGACATCATTTTGTTAAAACAAGGTCGTAATCTTCAAGAGGAAATACGTTTTATACTTTCTGATGGTTCCTTAATTGCGTCGAGCCCAGGTGATCGAGGCCTAGCAAAGGCCGGTGAATGGGCTAACATGATGTGTGTTAATGTTTGATCAGGAGAGCGGGTGCATGTGGGCCTTTCCTCCCCGGAGCCGTGGTGCGCAGCTGGTGATGAATTGAACGTTGTAGAATTAATCAAAAATGAGAATAGCAACCTCTGTAGGCAGCCCTAATGTGGAGGAGCCAGTTCACTCAGGGGCAGCTTTAAAAGCTCCAAATAAAAGCTTGTGTAAGTCAATGTCAGTGGGTCAGTTTGTCCCAAACAAATACATAGATAAATAAACAAACAGCAGCACGAATGCCATTGTGCAACGTGGCTGCAGCCTCTGCGAGCCTGTGTTGTATCACCGTGGTCTCAGTGCAGTTGGTAAAACATTAGTTTGCCACACCAGCGAACCTCTGATCCTTTAATCAATTTAGTGGCAAGTGGATCACGGTTTATTAAGAATTATGCATTTCCTTCTGTGAGATGACAACAGCTTTTGGAGAAAATCTAATTTTGTGATTGAGACATAATGGCTTGTGCCTCTTGGCAAGTTCAGTCCGGAATTACTTCTAACAGAGCAAAATGTTGGAGTTGCACATGCATTCCTGTAATGAATTAACATGAAATCTTGGGGGAGAAATTAAGTTATCTTTTCTGACGGCACAGTAAGCCGCTGCCTCTGCATGTGATGCGTTTACAGCGGGCCTGTCCCATTGACAGATGGGCCTGGTATTCGGCTTGACAGAGCACATGAGATGTAGACCGGCTGGAGATGGAAGGTGGCCTGGATTTTTGGTCACATGCTTTGCCGCTCTGTGTGAATGTCAGTGCCATCTTCGCTGTGTCTGTTATCAGGTCAAGGTGCATGCCTCGCCTCTTCTTAACGTACAGTAGTCTATCTGTTGTCTAGCTCATTGATAATTCTGTGAAAAATAACAAGGGCAGAATTGGTCCATATCTTTGCTGAGTCCACTCGGTCTTTGGGGGGTTGGACGTTGTACACTTGTTTCCATAGCTACTTAGTGCTTATTGACCCAGGGCATTAAGGCATTTATTGAATAGACTGTCCGCTCACTCAGCTCTTAGAGTGGAATCTGTCACTGATTGAGGGTAAATACTGCAAAGACAGACACGCATTTTATATTAAAGACGAAGTAAGCCTGCACTATCTGTGCCATTCAGTTACATGAGCAATGCTCCTAAAACAATAAGTCGTAAGGACATATTCATATGAAAATACATATTTTTTGGGGCTTCAAGACAACCA
Organism: Sparus aurata; assembly: GCF_900880675.1. Classification (NCBI taxonomy): domain Eukaryota; kingdom Metazoa; phylum Chordata; class Actinopteri; order Spariformes; family Sparidae; genus Sparus; species Sparus aurata. The sequence goes on from NC_044187.1 coordinate 13,735,458, forward strand.
AATAGGGTTCCATGTTTAAGGTCAATTCAATTTTCATTGCACAAGAAGTCGTTAAGTGTTGAGGATGAGGAAAGACACTGCTCTGTAGTCTGGCGTTACAGCGGCGGATACTTCTGAATCACTTGCCAGACGGCAGCAGGGTGAACAGAATGTGTCCGGATGTTGTCATTTAGTATCCTTTGGGCTCCGTGCAGACATCTCACCTCACTACTGATCTCACTGTGCCAGTTTGTGTGATGAATCCAGTCAGAAATGCCTTCTATCGCTCCTCCATGAAAGTTGATGAGAGCTTGGCACCAGAATTTGTCCAAATATTCCTTAAGAAGTGGAGCCTTTTCTGAGCTTTTCTTGACCAGGGTGACGCGGTGTAAAGACCAGAACCAGGTT